>NC_092158.1:74063891-74363891 GCF_045791955.1 Oncorhynchus clarkii lewisi
CGCCCATCTCGATAATGTGCCTCGTGTGGTAGAGAGCACAGACCTCATTGTGTAAAACTATCTTTGTCCGTCTTCTATTTTGACGTTTTTTTGGCACTGCTACTCATACCAAAGCACTATGGAGATTTATATGTGTGTTGTAGATAAATAACAATATTTCCATTTTGGACTGTGTCTTTATCCAGAGGTATCCTGCAACACAGCTGGTTCTCTTTTTACCCAGCATAACACCCTGGAGACAGACAGGAGAAATGGGACTGGTGCCACTCCATCCTCTGGGAGGCTGGAGCACATTATAGAGAGAGAGAGAGAGTAGATTCTGGGTTGGGACGGAGGGGATGGAAGGGTGATATGTTTGGCTCCATGGCACATCATTGAAAGCATTTTGCTATCTCTGTGATTTAACCCATTGTATTGCATATATCAATCAGCAAACTGTAGGCTTTGCGTACGCTGCGATGGAATTGACTATTATATGAGGAAAGTGTATCTGATATGTTTTATGGCATCACTATCTGACATAGGACAGTCAAATGGGTGAGAGGGGAAGTGGCACATCTGTCTGGTACAAGGTGCTAGAAATAACTGGTTTTGACATCCCATACAGTATATCACTTAAATGATTGGAATGATTTGGATTTTTTATATATATATTTCCTCCCGCATCTAAAGAAAAAAAACACACTTACAAGCCTCGATATGTAGCTCCAAGCATCAGTTCGCACGTCAAGCTGACATAAATATTCACATTCTCTCTAAGATTGCACTCTCTACCCTTAAAACCACATGTTCTGACATTCAAAAAAGAAATTCTGTACTAGTGATGTGAATTCAAGCAAAGAACCATAATGACCTAGGCTAATGCTGAGATGTGCTAAACAGTTGCTGTGCTGAGTGCACGCTGAGATGGGAGGACTGTGCCCAGAATGCTGTCATTGTCCATAGCCACCTCTCATACCTCTCCCAGTCTGCCAGCTCCCAGTGGAGCTGAAACCGGAATGCATGAAGAAGAACAAACAAAGATCCGCCTTAGTTTTAACACAGCTGGAGTTTGTTTTAGAGATGGAAGGTGCCTTGCAGCTCAGATGTCTTGGGTTTCTACTTTTGGATGGCAGGTTTCAGAAGCCAGACACTGTAGCAGCTATAGGGTAAGGTCATTTCATATCTGGCACTTGAAGGGTAACGTTGTGTACACCTGAATCCCCTCTGTAGGCTGTTCTCCTGAAACAGACTGACGATGGCTCCATTTCTAAGCAGCCTGGATCTGTATCTGCACCACGTTGCACATTCAGCATCTGTCACTGGCAGACATAGAACAGAGCCACATTCAGTTGCAAAACGTTCTCCAACGTTACAGATAGAATTTCCGTGCATAGAGCTGACGTTATTCCTTATTCAACACATACAAGAGGAATGTTTGTTCTACATAGCATATTTCTATCTGACCGTCCTGCTGAACACGCCCCAGCTGTGGAGCCTTGTGCCCAGTCTACACTACCTACAATGCTGTCTACACACTCCTTATCCCACTCTTACTCTGGGATAAGAGCCACATAAAGATATATGTGATATGTATAGAACCTATACAGTTGAAGTCGGAAGTTTACATACACTTAGGTTGGAGTCATTAAAACTAATTTTTCAACCACTCCACACATTTCTTGTTAACAAACTATAGTTTTGGCAAGTCAGTTAGGACATCTACTTTGTGCATGACACAAGTCATTTTTCCAACAACTGTTTACAGACAGATTATTTCACTTATAATTCACTGTATCGCAATTCCAGTGGGTCAGAAGTTTACGTACACTAAGTTGACTGTGCATTTAAACAGCTTGGAAAATGTACATACACCTTAGCCAAATACATTTAAACTCCGTTTTTCACAATTCCTGACATTTAATCCTAGTAAAAATTCCCTGTTTTAGGTCAGTTAGGACCTAAGAATATGGGTTGATGAAGTGACGGTAATAAGACCAACAGGAAACTTTGGAATCCAATTCTATACAAAACTTGGGAAATGTATTACTAATTAGAAACGTACAATATGCTAAGACCTTTTACATTTTGTACATTCATCTGTTAAAATAAGTCATTTGGCTTTTAGCGTGATTCTTATTGATCAGCATCAGATGAAATGTTAACAGGGCACATGAATCTTTAACCCCATTGTCAAGCTCCCTTCTGCTTCAGTTCCATAGTGATCTCCATGCAATCAACTGTTAGAAGTAAAACCGTTATAAGTAAATGAAATTATTCAATTGGCAGCCAAGTTTGTCATGTGATGAATAACTCCTGCTGTAAAATGACACAATGTTCCCATCTCCCCAGCAACAACTGACAACAGCAGCTCTATCTGCCCTGCTGGTTTCCAGGAGACCTGAGGAGTCCTGAGGAGTGCTGAGGCTGCAGCATGGAGCCCCAGGGGAGTCTGGGAGTGGAGGGGGCCTTCAGCCTGCAGCTGGCGCTGCTGGTGCCCAGTCTCCGGAGCGAGGCAGTGACCCACGAGCTGGAAGATCTGACTATGGAGCCCAGTCCCAGCCTGCCACCTCTCAAAGAGCGTAAGAACGGTGAGTAGTAGACCATTCAGTCACATAGGTCAATCACCTAGGGCAGGGCTGCCCAACCCTCATCCTGGAGATCTACTGTCCTGTAGATTTTCAGTGCAACCCTAATTTAGCATATCTGATTCAGCTAGTTAAGGTCTTGTTGAGCAGCACAGCAGGACATGCAAACTTGGCTGCCAGTTGAATAGTGTATTAGAGGTTTAAAAAGGCTTCTAAAGTTTGTAATTTCCACTTTGCATATATTTATTTCCAATTTGTAATTGCATACCTAGTATCAGGAGGATGAGTGGTGAAAACACAGAGGGTGAATCAATTGTATTTGATTTCTTGCATCCTCTCTCCTTGCCTCCTTCTCAAAATGCATTGAAGCAGATCCGAGGCGCTGACAAATCAAGGAAATAAGATTGAAATTAGCCCAGAGACTCTGGTTTCTATATCATCCATCAGAGAGCAAGCCTGCCCTGACAGTGAGAAAACAAACTCCTCTCCAGTCCAGAGAGATTTGTTTGTGGAGAGAAGTGGGGAATTATACTGGAATTGCATCTGGAAGCCAACACATAATCACAGCTTGAATGGTTCCTGACATCAAGTCCCAAAGTCAGTCCTCTCCTTGGGCCACTAAGTGTTTTGCTTGTTGGTTGCTCTCAGAAAAGCGGGAATTATTAATGAGTTAAATATTATAAATTAGATGCAGATTCTGATGAACAGACTTCAACAAAAGTCAATGAACGGGTTGAGCCTCTAATTTAACCTTTCACTGATGATGAATTCCTTACTAATATTTCCCAGTGCATTTTACTTGAAATTGTGGACCTTCAGTGTCTTGAGATCTCCTCTGTTATCTCACTCTCCTAACCCACTGGTTCTCAGACCAAAGCCAGAACCCCAATCTGGAAATATTCCTCTGGCATGTGAACCATAGTGAGGGGTAGCACTGAGGCAGTGTCTGGTGGGGAGGCTGACACTCACCCACCCCGAGTGGTAGCCTGACATTTTCCCAGTCCCTAGAGAGGGCACAGTCAGGAATGGAGAGTATGGGGTGGAGACCACTGTTCACCCCAACCTTATTGCCCAAGAGACAGACACTGGGAAAACTCAAATGTGTTGCACTCTATGCCTTGTTGATGATGTGATGATGTAGTGGAGATTTTTAAAATACATGCGTCTGGCCAAGTTTAATCTCTCGTGTACTGACCCTTACTACCCTCCCCTCACAAGCCCCTCCCTCAGAAAACTTGGACTCGACTCAGACTATGATGTCTTTTATCACCAGAATAATACAGGAAGTTCGCTGTTTGTTTTCTCTTCTGGTTAATGTCTGATTAATAATTTCCAATGCAGCTCACGTGATACGCGGGACCCAACATTTGTGTATTGATAGCGATGCACATCGGACATAATACGCCATCCATTTTTTTAGTGTTTACTCCATACAGTATGCACTTGTGGAGGCCCTTGACATTGCAACATCAACACATCCCTTTAGTGGGGAGCTCTCATAGGCCAGTGTCTCTGCTTGGTACTCCATCTTGTGCCACTCTCTGTATTGATTGCCACTTTCTTCTTGCTCTGGGCTGCAGACACATTGATCCCATGCAGACACATTGATCCCATTGCAGGCCAGGTCTGAGCTCCATGAATCCCTCCCCACCACGGCTCTTTCTCCCTCCCTGGGCCCCAGCAGGAGCTGACACAGTCAGGCACGTCACAGGGAGCATCTGGGGCGTCTAGAGCACAGTCTGCATCCTGTCTTTCTTCCTAAGAGGGAGACCCCTGTAGTGGATTCACATGCACAACAGGGGCTAGAATCAGGATCAGGACCGGCTCTATAAAGGAGCTTGCTTTCATTTAAGCAGCATTCCTAATCCATTTGAACACATGATGCCGGCCAGTCATTTTCCTTTCGGGTCTGTATCTTTGTTAGTGTCATAATAAGACTACAGCTGTTTATCTAGACATTCAGCTTGCAGTTGTTTCATTTTATAGTATTGTAAGGTTAACACGTTCATGACTGTTCCCAAGTTGTCCTTGAACATTGACATGGGTGAAATATACCAGGGCGAAATGGATTGGAATGGAAATAGAAGCAGCATGCCAGTTCATGTTGGCTGCCCTCTGCCCTTTAACCTGAAGTGTTAGGGAGTAGGGAGGGACACAGATCTGGACTTCAAGCGTATGACTCATACTTCCTGTATGTGAATGCTAACCCGGCTGGAAATGACCATCTATTCATCTGTTATCACTCTTCGGTGTTCTCTCTTCCCTGTTGTCCCTTTAGAAGTCTCCTCTGGGTGGGTGATATTTCTCTTTGCTGTTATTGGTTCTCGGACACAGAGACCAGATTGATATATGTTCTCCTAGACAACATTGTGAAAGAGACAGGGTTGAATGCAACCACCTCCCATTTCTAATGTTTACATTTAATCTATTTTGTTTGAAATCCGAAAAAAAATATTGATACTTATGTCAATATTAGTCAGCAACAGCCACGGTTGGGTCTACACAAATGAAAACAATAGATAAGATTGTATTAATGTCATGTTTGTGCTTTGAGTGTCGTGTTGTAGTCGAAATAATGAAATGAAAATGATAGCAATAACAAGAATGTGCTAAATGTCAGAAATACACACTTTACAACTGGGAAAAGTGACAAAGATAAACATCAATGTCCCAGGGGCCTCAGCATGTTTGTTTTTGTCATTCTTATCCAGTGACACAACATGGTATGAAAATAAACTCCCGGCTCGTTTTCTCATGGAGCTTTTCATCCTCGCACTCAAAAGTCACAAATACTCAATGTTTTTGGGCCAAGAAAGACACAATAAGTTAAAATTACATTTCAATACATGCATGTAGTTAGCCTATTTCATGATATGGTTGAAAGTATGACTTACCTTTATAGACTTTTAGGACAGCAGTTGGTTTAGTCAAAAGTTTGTATTGTTCTCTGTGTTGTTTTGGTAATTAAAGTTGCTTGACTCATTGTATTTAGTTCTAATGAGGCTAGTGTTGAAAGAGCAGAGCACTGAGAGCTGAGCAGAGTGACCCAGCAGGGGTTAACAGTGGCTCGTCTGTCTGTGTTCCCTCCTCCTCCTGACGCTGAGCCCAGCCAGAGCATGAGTGAGCGCACACTCGCTCCCGCTGAGACCAACACAAAGACAGGCAGAGTGAGATTGGAGAGACTGGAGAGAGAGAGGGAGGGACTGTACGTACCAGACTGTGAGAAACAGTTCTCTTACCATACGCTCCTAGCTGGGTGTTTTCCCTCATTACCAAACCCTCATGCTGGTCCTCGTTCCTCACTGCCCTGATCACTCCATGGGACTCCAGACCCGGCCGCTAAGCGACCCGGCTCTCTCCTCCTCTATGGCGTGCCTCGACGTGGAGACCCCCGCCGTCTGCAGGGGTAAATTTAAATCAGGTGCCCCTGTCTCTCAATGTCTTTCCTTTTCTCCCTCCTCATTCTTTCACTCTCTCTTTCTATCGCTTACCTTTTCACTCTTTCTTCCTCTCTCTGCTAGGTAGCATCACTACGTTGTTGGCATGAAGCCCAGTATCAACATAAATCAGAATCCATTTTGGTTTCCTCTACGGTTGTCTCCAAAAATGTTGTGTGTTTAGGACTTTTTAACTACAGTATATTCTCACTAGAAGGCAAATAGTTGTTTAAGTTCTCAGTAAAATAATGGAGTTACAGTGAAATGTGTATGGCTTTATGGGTTTAGTTCTGCTTTTCAGTCAACGTGATTACCTTGAATGAAATATACAGCTACTTATAGGCCTTGACCAACGGCGTGATGTCAGAGTAATCTGTAATGATTAATTGATGATAACACCTTGATGCTGGGCTAGGACAGAGACAGAGAGCCCCACCAGGAAATGATAGGGCATTACAGAACGAATAGCTATTAAATGATGTCCAGTATCCGTTTGAGACTGGATTAACAGCATCACAATAGTGTAAAGAGTTGTTGTTTTCTATTAGAAACAAGCAAAGTCAAAATGAGGGAGGAGATGCGGCCAGAATGAGGGAGGGGACTAGGGAGGTGGGTTTATATAGCGTATCATATTATTAGGATCCTTAAACCCAGGACTCGGTGTTCACTTCTTATGATGACAAATAACTGCAGAGCTCAGTGTTACCCTCAGGCTATCAGCTAAGCATGATGTCACCACTTAGTTAGTACCTTTTCCTGAACGATAGCATTCTGCTGCACAGTATGTTGGCTTGGGAGGAATAGTCCCCAGTGAAATGCTAAACCTGGAAATGCTGTTGCTCCACATTCTGTTTGTGATCTGCATACTGTTACAGGGCAGCTCCTGATAGTATTAGGTGTTTCAAAGAACAACTTGGTGTGTAAAGAAAAGGTGATATGACTATTACTTGGCTTCAATGTAGGTCATATTTAAAAGCTATTGTGTCCCCTCGGGTCATGGGTGTAGAATCATACTTGGATGAGTTGGATGGATCTGGTTTGAATTTGCTGGCAATGTTTTATTCCTTATCTATCTTCGAGCATACATCAAACAACAAACTGACTCATCGAGTGAATGAGCATTTGCAAGGGCATGGAGCACAGCTGAGCTGCAAGGAGAATACTGTATATTTCCAGCAATAATGTCAACATAGCTTATGTCAGTGTCAGACTGTTTCTATAACAGTGTAGCCATAACAAAACAGATTCTCTTTTATATTTAGTGTTTCTAGGAAAAAGTCAGGCCAAGAGATCTAATGGTAGACTTTGTCCAGAGATGAGTTTTGTTGAGACGAACATAGGCAGGGGATTAGAGATAGAATCAGGAGACAGGGATATTAGTAAAGCCTATGTACACTCTGAGGTTTGTGAAGTACCTCTGTTTATGTTGTGCTGGAGAGCAGGGGAGTACAGCCGACTTGCATCACACAGAGGTTAGCCAGGGTTCACTGAGAACAGCACTATTGACATCGGCCAAACAAAATGTAAGGAGCACCTCAGGCATGGGCTGTACTTTCCACGTTGATGTCAAGAATAACAACTTGAAATGCAGTATTGTTCTCATAAATCAACAATTATCCTTTAGCATTCTTTTCCAGTCGAGTCAAAGTGGATAATATGAATTTTGAAACCAACCAATGGTAATTCTCTCCTATCTTCCAGAATGATCTTTCTGTGTCTGTGTGCAGGTTGACGTGTATTGTCATAAGTCTTGTCCTGGAGGCAGCACTGAGCGATTTCCTCTTAGATAGGCGATCTGTAAAGTCACAATTTTGTAAAAATGAATGAAAACAAACATGAGCTTTTTGGTCTTAATTTAAAGTTAGGGTTAGGCATTAGGGTTATCAGTGTGGTTAAAGATAGGGTCAAAATCTAATTTTATGTCTTTGTGGCTGTTCCAGCTAGTGACCGCTGCAGAACTTCCTCCAGAACAAGATTCATGAAAAAACTGCTAACCTGACCCTGGTGTGAACGTGTAATGGGAACCATGGATAGGGAGCAGGAACACAGAGTTCTGAGCCATGGAGGCGCAGAGGGGCTTGTAAAAGTTTTGGGGGGCTCTGAGAATGGACTCAGTTGCTCCCCTGCCTTGGCTCCCTGGGACTCTCTGTGCTCATCTGTCCACCAGTGGGAGCGGGTCCCCCCCACTCTGTACAATGCTTTGGGTTCCAGTCCAGTCCCGGCCCCCACCCCCATGCCACCTCCAGACTCCATGGTTCCCAGGCCTTCTTCACACAGCTGCCCAGTTTATTTTAGCTGGAGTGAGTCACGTTGGCCTGGTCAGACGCAGTGACTGTCCCAGGGGACTAGAGCAGAGCAGGCCTGGGTGTGTATGTAGTATGTAGTGTTTAGTGTGTATGTGTGTGTTTGACTGTGCATTGACCATCTGGCTATAGCCAATGAGCAGTCTACTCCAGCAGCAGTCCGACCTCTCTATGAACAGAGTGCCTTGGTGACGATAAGGGCCCCAACGTTCTTCACAGCGCCGCGTCGTTCGTCACCATCAACCGTCACCTTCCTCTTCAAATATTTTTGCTGAGGATCACTGTTATTCCACTGAAATAACACGTCCACGCTCGCCTGTTTATAACATGTTTAAACTGGGCCCACACTGCAGTTTATTATGATAGAAAAATAACATTGGGTGCCGTCCAAGGATTTGGAGCCTCCTGCATAAGAGGCCTTCTTGTCTTTTTATGTTCCAAGGACTTCATGGATCAGTGCTTACCGCTCCAAAACAAGACTACACATCTCACTTTTTATGGGGCGGCACTTACAAAAGAGACCGAGTTCACTCAGTCCTGGGATGACATCATCTCCAACTCGGAGGTGACTCGGACATATGAACATTGCCCTGTAATTAGTCTTTCTACAGTCCTCTTTCTGTTCTTTCTACAGTGGTACTTGAGAAAGACTCATCCCTTGCCTGTGTCTATCTATGTTTGTATTTCAAGTTGAACATCTATGTAAAGTTACCTCTGCATTTGCATCCCAGTCCGTCCTCAGTATGTCCTTGTCTTCACTTTATTTGAAGAGAGCTTGTATATTAATATTTAAAGCCCATGTAATCGCTCAAATGTAAACTCACAGTGCCAAGAAGAGTGCAATTGCTAGTTGTCTGGTAGGTTAACCATTAAGAAAGTCTGTAGGCTGTCTTTATAGGATGTCTTAGGTGGAGGAACAGGACTTCCTGTTTTGTTCTGGCTGGGCTGTGATGTTTCAACACAAATTGGTGACTGGTCAATTTTTTCGGGTCCATTACTCAATTTTCTTCTTCATAACAAATTGTGTCCAGTACACAATGTTCTTTATAAGGAATTCCAAATTGTTGTGGCTAAAGTTAGCTAGGTGGCTAACGTTAGCTAGGCTAGTGGTTAAGGTTCGGAGTTAGGGTTAGGGGTTAAGGTTAGGGTTAGCTAACATGCTAGCTAAGTAGTTAAAAAGTAGTAAGTACAGTGGAAGTCGAAAGTTAACATACACTTAAGTTGGAGTCATTAAAACTTGTTTTTCAGCCACTCCACAAATTTCTGGTTAACAAACTATAGTTTTGGCAAGTCGGTTACGACATCTACTTTTCCAACATTTGTTTACAGACAGATTATTTCACTTATACTTCACTGTATCACAATTCCAGTGGGTCAACATACACTAAGTTGACTGTGACTTTAAACAGCTTAGAAAATTCCAGAAAATTATGTCATGGCTTTAGAAGCTTCTGATTTTTTAGAAAGAAAGAATTTACATTTCTTTGAGTCAATTGGAGGTGTACCTGTGGATGTATTTCAAGGCCTACCTTCAAACTCAGTGCCTCTTTGCTTGACATCATGGGAAAATCAAAATATATCAGCCAAGACCTCAGAAAAAATTGTAGACCTCCACAGATCTGGTACATACTTGGGAGCAATTTCCAAACGCCTGAAGGTACCACATTAATCTGTACAAACAATAGTACGCAAGTATAAACACCATGGGACCACGCAGCCGCCATACCACTCAGGGAGGAGACGCGTTCTGTCTCCTAGAGATGAACGTATTTTGGTGAGAAAAATGCGAATCAATCCCAGAACAAAAGCAAAGGACCTTGTGAAGATGCTGGAGGAAACAGGTACAAAAGTATCTATATCCACAGTAAAACTAGTCCTATATTGACATAACCTGAAAGGCCGCTCAGCAAGGAAGAAGCCACTGCTCCAAAAAAAGCCAGACTACGGTTTGCAACTCACATGGGGACAAAGGTCGTACTTTTTGGAGAAATATCCTCTGGTCTTGTGAAACAAAAATAGAACTGTTTGGCCATAATGACCATTGTTATGTTTGGAGGAAAAATGGGGAGGCTTGCAAGCTGAAGAACACCATCCCAACCATGAAGCACGGGGGTGGCAGCATCATGTTGTGGGGGAGCTTTGCTGCATGAGGAACTGGTGCACTTCACAAAATAGATGGCATCATGAGGGAGGAAAATTATGTGGATATATTGAAGCAACATCTCAAGACATCAGTCAGGAAGTTAAAGCTTGGTCGCAAATGGGTCTTCCAAATGGACAATGACCCCAAGCATACTTCCAAAGTTGTGGCAAAATGGCTTAAGGACAACAAAGTCAAGATATTGGAGTGGCCATCACAAAGCCCTGACCTCAATCCTATAGAAAATTTGTGTGCAGAACTAAAAAAGAGTGTGCAAGGGCAAGGAGGCCTACATACCTGACTCAGTTACAGCAGCTTTGTCAGGAGGAATGGGCCAAAATTCACCCAACTTATTGTGGGAAGCTTGTGGAAGGCTACCCGAAACGTTTGACCCAAGTTAAACAATTTAAAGGCAATGCTACCAAATACTAATTGAGTGTATGTAAACTTCTGACCCACTGGGAATGTGATGAAAGACATCAAATCTGAAATAAATAATTCTCTCTACTATTATTCTGACATTTCAAATTCTTAAAAGTGGTGATCCTAACTGACCTAAAACAGGGGATTTTTTATGTATTTGGCTAAGTTTAAATGTATTTGGCTAAGGTGTATGTAAACTTGTAAAGTTGCTAATTAGCTCAAATGTAAAAATTGTCCATTATGTGAGTCGAATATGCAACGTTTGGGTTGCTAGACCTTCACGTTATATGCCCACCTACCCTCCCCGACCAACCTCCCTCCTATCGTTTCTGCTTTAAGTAACCTATTGCCTTAATCTGTGGGTTAGGTGTGTAGTAGAACTGGGTGGACAAAATCCATATTGCAATAAATTGCCAGAATTTTATAACATGAATGTGCACCAGTGACTGGTATCGATCATTTTCAGTTCATCGTTCCAGCTCTAGGATGTAAATGGTGGGTCCCAGATATGTTTATGCTGTCTTGCTAACTCCTATGGTCATTGGCGTGGCGGCACAAACAGATCTGGGACCAGGCTAGTTAGGCATAGGTTGAACTCTAACTTATCTCTGCTTCTCTCCCACAGTCCTCCAGCGCCGCCTGCAGCAGAGACGCACCCGTGAGCAGCTAGTGGAGCAGGGCATCATGCCACGTGAGTATAACCACTGAGCATTGGGCACCGCCACTCTCAAACCACCAAGGATTTAATATACTATAACTCACCTCTACCAGAGTTAAGGTTATTGGTCTGGCATGTAGGAAAATTATAACTGCACCCACACCACAGTCATTAAAGTGGGTCTTGGTTCCAGAAAGCTCTCAGAAAATAAATGTCATACAATTATTACCTAAATTAATACCATAGATTGAACTACGTGCTGTCTGATTTGCTACTATTATGACAACCATACAGGAGTGGAATTCTGCCACTACTGATGTCTCGAACCACCCTCCACCACAACCTCGTCATGATGTTTGTAGAATAAATAAATACTCTGAATGGTCCAAGGTCTTAATCCACAGTGAGGCATACATCGGTGGCCAGTGGCATACCAGAAACCAAAAGGCATACTGAAAACTTCCACACCCGGCTCTCAAAGTCAGAAAAGTGGAGCCGAATCCTTCCTTTTGCTGCCCTTACTGGATTAGTCTCTCTGGGAGCCAGTGGGTTGCAGACTAGAGCAAACAGACTGATAAGACGTCAGACAGCAGACAGACACAGAGAGAGGGAGAACAGTGATGTAGCTAAGTTATTTGTGGCTAGAGCTGCAGGAGCCCCAGACCAGAGACCTCTCAGTGCTGGGAGTGTGCTCTGTCTTGTCTTGTCCAGCCCTATAATAGGCCTCCTCCATGTGGACTCTAAGCTCCTCTTATTAGGCTCCACAGTCAGAGCTGTATGAGTCAGTGACTGGGCCTGCGTTGGAGGTCAGTAACCCCCACTGTGGCCCTAGAACAGGCAGCACAGGAACCTCCCAGCCAGCGACACTGGGTGAATCGCTCTGGTTCTCCCACACAGTGGACTTACTATAGGTATGCAGGCCAGGACTTGGGTGACGCTCAGGAATGCTTAGCTCTGCTCCTCTGAGTTTGACACACTCCCTCTGACTAAGAAGAACCACTGGTCAGTGTGTGTTCAGACCTCAGTGTGTGTGTGTCGAGAGCAAACAGTGCTTGTGTTAGCTAGAGGTGACTAATGGGTGTAGCGGTGCCGTGCCAACAGCAGGATAAGTGTGTCTGATGATCAAAGTCTCGGCCTGACTGTCTCACTAGTTGGATGAGTGGAACATTCAGAGACATCCTGTCCTACTCCCGTCAGCTATTGTGTAGTAGCAAAGTCATCCTCTCTTCCAAAGAAATAACAAACATTATAGTCTCTCCCTTGTTGTCGTCAGCTTGTCATCAAGTATAACTACTTAATGTCTCAAATATGACATTTCAGGAGGACGAGTTGACCTTTTACCTCTCAGAAGATGTAGGTAGTTACAGTGAGCTCCAAAAGTATTGGGACAGTGACAAATGTTTTGACTTTGGATTTGAAATGATACAATGACTATTAAAGTGCAGACTGTAAACTTTCATTTGAGTTTTTTTTATCCATATCTGGTGAACCGTTTAGAAATGACAGCACTTTTTGTACACAGTCCCCCATTTTAAGGGACCAAAAGTATTGGAACAAATTCACTTATATGTGTATTAAAGTAGTCAAAAGTTTAGTATTTGCTCCCATATTCCTAGCACGCAATGACTACATCAAGCTTGTGACTCTACAAACTTTTTGGATGCATTTGCTGTTTGTGTTGGTTGTGGTTCAGATTATTTTGTGCCCAATAGAAATGAATGGTAAATCATGTATTGTGCCATTTTGCAGTCACTTTTATTGTAAATAAGAATATAATATGTTTCTAAACACTTCTACATTAATGTGGATGTTACCATGATTACAAAGTGTCCTGAATAAATCATAAATAATGATGAGTGAAAAAATTAGAGGCATATCATAACCCCCCCCCCCCCCCCCAAAAAATAACCTCCCCTGTTATTGTAATGGTTAGCATAGTAATGGTTAGTATTAATCTGTGTGTTAATACACTGTTCCTAGGCCGTCATTGTAGATAAGAATTTGTTCTTAACTGACTTGCCTAGTTAAATAAAATAAAAATAATTTTGGATCTCACTGTATATGATGTTGATCTTCCCTCCCATAGCACTGAAATGCCCTGCTGCCTTCCACGAACAGATCCGCAGCCTGCAGAGGTCCAGGGTAAGACCTCACTGTTCATTGTACTTCATTGAGATAAAAACACACTATCACATACACATGCCATTCCATATCATCTCGATTAAATGTAGCTTTATGTTGTTTTCTTACAGACTGAGAACTTCTTGAAGCACAAAATCCGCAGTAGACCTGAACGTTCAGAGCTGGTCCGCATGCACATCCTGCAAGGTAACCTCACTGCCATGTACTGTATGCGTTATGATAAGCTATAGAGAAGACAGATGATATGGAGCATACTCAGCTACCACCAGAAAGTACATGTGCATTTAGTTGACCAAGTTAGCTCTCAGAAGAGAGATGATGACGGAAGAGGAGAATCCTGTGAAATTGAATCCCTCCCTATTGGATACAATCCATAGGATATTAAATATTCTTGAGATGTTACAATCAGTTGTCTGATTGATTGTCTTTGACGTATGAGGACATACCACCTTAAACAGTCTCCACTGTGAGACACACAGTAACAGTACTGTTGTGAGTTCTAGGTAGACTAGCAGTTACTGATGACTTGCTGTCTGTCCCACAGAGACCCATGCGGAGCCCTCTCTGCAGGCCACTCAGATGATGCTGAAGAGAGCCAGGCTGGCTGATGACCTCAATGAGAAGCTGGCCCAGCGACCCGGCCCCATGGAGCTGGTGGTCAAGAACATTCTGCCTGTGGAACCCAGCCTCGTTAAGGACGGCGTCACCGGTAGAGAACACTCTTGACTTTATACATTATTATTTCCAGGCTAAGGGCGAAGTAACTCATTCAACTCCCACTCCCTGCATATTTGTATGGTGTAGATTTCTGAAAGTGCCTATTACGACTAACACAGCAATGAGGCATTTCCAGTGACTACCATGAGAAACAACTTAGTACAAACCTCTCTCCATTGGTCTACTTGTAATTAATAAGCTGTGCTTTTGCACGTGTTACGTTGCAGATCCCCCAGACGGTGAGGTGGAGAATGACTTCCCCAAGACGAAAACACCTGATGTGTACAACTTTGACGAGGACAGCAGCGACGCCCTGTCCCCAGAGCAGCCAGCCAGCCAAGAGTCCCAGAGCTCCTCTGCCCCCTCACACTCCCCCAGAACCCCCAGGGTGACAGAAGCCCCTGTTGCCCTCTCCACCTCCCCACTGACCAGCTCCATCACCATGAAGGTAGGTCCCATCGCAGTACCTCACCACCTATAAATATCCATCTTAAATTGTGTTGTTATGGTATGACTAACAGCGTAAATATTTTATGTTTCTACATTTTGGGCCTAAATAATAGTCTCCCATTGCACCTGCCTGTTGTATATCAAATTCTGCTTGCTAGAAAATATTCTTTGCCTCCTGTTTTCTGTTAGACGACATCCATCTTTTGTTAGACTTTTTCCAGTTGCTCTGCCCTTGTGGCTTAGTGTGGGAGGGGGATTTACAGGCCTCTGTTCCCCTTCTTACTGAACGGGCCATGTGGTTTCTATCTGTCTCTTTATCTCAGCACTGCCCACCTACCTCCCAGTCCACAACAGACTTCTTCAACTTCTCTCATGTCTCCACCAATGAGCATCAGAACAATCGCCTGGTGACCACGCCTCAGCCAATCACCATTGTTGCCACTCCAAAGCCGGGGCCCATGTTAGTAAAGGTGAGCCACAAATTTGAAAGAAAGTGACGTCATATCACATGATGGAGAGTACTTGAACCTTGTGGCAACGGTATGGTATTTCATGGCAATGTGCAAAGATGTACATTCAATGCAAATATTAAATATACATTTGTTTATAGCGTTTAGCGGAGCACATTACTAGCTATAACCAAACTTTTCTGTCTCTTGGTACAGAAAGCTATTTATTTCATCAATGACGATGTTTTGGTTCCTTTTTGATCCCAGTTAGCTGAGCAAGCTTTTCCTACAAACACTAAATATACCCTGTAAACATGAAAGTCACCTCTGATATTTGACTCTCTCTCTGTCTGGTCTGCTGTGGTTTTCATGCTGCTTCCTTTGGAACTGTAATCAGAGATAAGAAGTCAGAGGAGGACAAACACTGGGGCTGTGTTCGGTCACAGTGAAAGAACCCGTCAGTGCAGGCAGAGACCAGTCGAAAGTGATGGTTCGGCCAATTCAAATGTGGTTCAAAGCACAACAAGGCCTGGAGGAGTTTTTCACAAATCCTTGGACTTAAACTGCCAGCCGCTCTCAGTCTTCAATTAAGGTTAAGTGACAGGCTTTCTCTTAGCCTTCAGGGCATAAAGGATGGAAGCAAGAGAAGGGAGTGAAGTAATAACTTGGGCATTTGTCACAATCCTTTACACACAAAGCAAATGAATATTTTCTGAGCTCTGCCCCTCCCGTGTTGAAGAACAGGGAGGAACACATTCGAGGCTGTGTGTTTGCATAAACCAACTTCAATTGGTGTTTATGGCTTGCATGCATATGTTTATGGCTTGCATCTACCTCTCAAATGCCAAGCCATTTAATGTGTATCCTGTAATTTAGTTACTGAACAATAAGGGTCACCCCACATCCCTTTCCACATTCCATTTCCCCATCCTGTCTTTCTCACTGGGCGTTATCACAATGTCGCACATATTCATTTGATACTACAGTATGAAATGGGCACAATTTAGTGGACAAGCCTCACAATACTGGCAAGATGTTTAGACGTTATCCACAACAGTCAGAACACTAAACATGTCCACAATCCACTCAATGAGATGAACCTTTGAAGTTTTCAGTGAAAACGTTTCACTGCTCCTCCCGGGTAGTATCCAGTAGGTTGTAACCGTTTCTCTTTCCCCTGTGCAGCAAAGCCAGCCAAAGACACCCAATGACAAGAGCCGCAGTAAGAAGAATAAGGATCCCAAGCCGCGGGTGAAGAAGCTAAAGTACCACCAGTACATCCCCCCGGACCAGAAACAGGAGGCCAACGAGGCCCCCATGGACTCAGCCTACGCCAGGCTCCTGCATCAGCAGCAGCAGTTCCTCCAGCTGCAGATACTGAGCCAGCAGCAGCAGCACTATAACTACCAGACCATCCTGCCTGCCCCACTCAAGTATGGCCCACTGTAAAAAGGACATTGGAATGTAATGTGTTACCGCAGCTTGAATACCGTAGGCCAATCCCTCACATTCTATTTGCAGTTTAATTGACTGACAGCTTTCAGTTCAGGGCGGTTAGTACATCATCGCTACACCTGGAAGGCAAACATTGTTTCCTTTGAACAATGTGTTTCAAGCAAACAATCCTCCCTAACAGAATAAGTCCACACCTGGATAATAGCGATGTAATCTGTCACATCCGTTTCCTGCACAGCTTCTGTTTGGCTTAGATATAGTATTCCTGTGTGCATTGTCCCGGACGGAGACTGTTGATTGTGAATGATGGGACATACAGGAAACTCTTTCTCCCATCCGAACACTAAACCCTACTCCCGTTGTCTGTGTTCCTACAGGTCGACGGAGGGTCAGAACAGCTGCTCCAACATGTCTCTGAGTGGCAGCAGTCTGTCAAGTCCCATCATGGTCTCTCTACCCAGCGCTGCCCCAGCACGGTCTAACCAGACTCTGACAAACCGCAAGCCTGGTGTCCTACCTGCCAACCTGGACGAAATGAAGGTGAAGCTCACTCCTGCTCCGATATAAACAGCAAAAAAATAAACGTCAACTGCGTTTATTTTCAGCAAACTTAACATGTGTAAATATTTGTACGAACATAACAAGATTCAACAACTGAGACATAAACTGAACAAGTTCCACAGACATGTGACGAACAGAAATTGAATAATGTGTCCCTGAACAACGGGGGGTCAAAATCAAAAGTAACAGTCAGTATCTGGTGTGGCCACCAGCTGCATGAAGTACTGCAGTGCTGCAGCGCCAGCTGTGCCATCAGAGACTCTGGGTTCGCGCCCAGGCTCTTTCGTAACCGGCCGCGACCGGGAGGTCTGTGGAGCGACGCACATTTGGCCTAGCGTCGTCCGGGTTAGGGAGGGCTTGGCCGGTAGGGATGTCCTTGTCTCATCACACACCAGCGACTCCTGTGGCGGGCCGGGAGCAGTGTGCGCTAACCAAGGTTGCCAGGTGCAAAGTGTTTCCTCCGACACATTGGTGCGGCTGGCTTCCGGGTTGGATGCGCACTGTGTTACGAAGCAGTGCGGCTTGGTTGGGTTGTGTATCGGAGGATGCACGACTTTCAACCTTCGTCTCTCCCGAGCCCATACGGGAGTTGTAGCGATGAGACAAGATAGTAGCTACTAAAACAATTGGATACCACAAAATTGGGGAGAAAAAGGGGTAAAATTCAACAACAAAAAAAAAAAAAAAAAAAAAAATACTGCAGTGCATCTCCTCCTCATGGACTGCACCGGATTTGCCAGTTCTTGCTGTCAGATGTTACCCCATTCTTCCACCAAGGCACCTGCAAGTTCCCAGACATTTTTGGGGGGAATGGCCCTAGCCCTCACCCTCTGATCCAACAGGTCCCAGAGGTGCTCAATGGGATTGAGATCCAGGCTCTTCGCTGGCCATGGCATGATTTCCTGTCTTGCAGGAAATCATGCACAGAACGAGCAGTATGGCTGGTGGCACTGTCATGCTGGAGGGTCATGTCAGAATGAGAATGCAGGAAGAGTACCACATGAGGGAGGAGGATGTCTTCCCTGTAACGCACAGCTTTGAGATTGCCTGCAATGACAACAAGCTCAGTCCGATGATGCTGTGACACACTGCCCTTGACCATGACGGACCCTCCATCTCCATATCGATCCCGCTCCAGAGTACAGGCCTCGGTGTAACGCTAATTCCTTCGACGATAAACACGAATCCGACCATCACCCCTGGTGAGCCAAAACAACGTTGTTGCCGGTGGTGTCTGGTGAGGACCTGTCTTACAACAGGCCTACAAGCCCTCAGTCCAGCCTCTCTCAACCTATTGCGGACAGTTTGAGCACTGATGGAGGGATTGTGAATTCCTGGTGTAACTCGGGCAGTTGTTGTTGCCATCCTGTACGTGTCCCGCAGGTGTGTTGTTCGGATGTACCGATCCTGTGCAGGTGTAAACACGTGGTCTACCAATGCGAGGACGGTCAGCAGTCCGTCCTGTCTCCCTGTAGCGCTGTCTTAGGTGTCTCACAGTACGGACATGGTCATTTATTGCCCTGGCCGCATCTGCAGTCCTCATGCCTCCTTACTGCATGCCTAAGGCACGTTCACACAGATGAGTAGGGACCCTGGGCATCTTTCTTTTGGTGTTTTTCAGAGTCCGTAGAAAGGCCTCTTTAGTGTCCTAAGTTTTCATAACTGTGACTTTAATTGCCTACCGTCTGTAAGAACAGTGTCTTAACGACTGTTCCACAGGTACATGTTCATTCATTGTTTATGATTCATTGAACAAGCATGGGAAACAGTATTTAAACCCTTTACAGTGAAGATCTGTGAAGTTATTTGGATTTTTACAAATTATCTTATTATCTTTGAAAGACAGGTTCCTGAAAAAGGGACGTTTCTGTTTTTGCTGAGTTTATTAAAGGGGAGAGCGGAGCCCCTAGGCAGTGACATGTTGTATGGAGATTTATTGAGGGGGCTTGTTTTTTGTTATGATGACTCATGACTGTTCATTATACCTGGCCCGTAGGTAGCTGAGCTGAAGATGGAGCTGAAACTGCGAGGTCTTCCGGTGTCTGGCACCAAGACTGACCTGATAGAGAGACTAAAGCCTTATCAGGAGATCCCCAGCAGCCAGGCTGCCACTGCCATGGAGCTGACAGGCTACACAGGGGCCCCACAACCTGAGAGCATGAGCTCCACACCTCCTGTGTCCCCCGCGCCCTCGGAGGTCTCCAGCCTGGGCATGGAGGAGGCTGGGATGCCAGGAGCTCTTTCCCCAGCTCGGCCCACTCCTTCTGGGTCGTCTCCCCACCAAGGCCGCCTGGAGGACAGCCCAATGGAGACCAGAACCTCAGAAAAGGACCAGCGACTGCACGAGAAGGAGCGTCAGATCGAGGAGCTGATGAGGAAGCTGGAGCAGGAGCAGAAGCTGGTGGAGGAGCTGAAGATGCAGCTAGAGGTGGAGAAGAGGGGTCTGCCCAGCCCTCCAGCCCCCATGGCCCTGGCCCAGGTCAAAGAAGAGGGCAGGGCCGCCTCAATCTGCTCTGCCTCTGCGCATAGCCCACTAGCAGTGGTGAAACAGGAGGAGCCCAGCTCAGGCCAGGTGCAGACGTCCCCCCTGCCTCAGTTCTTCATCAGCCACCAGCAGGTGCCTCAGGTCCTCAGACAGCCCCAGCCTCAGGCCTCGCTGTCTGGCCAGCCTGGAACACAGATCCTGCTGCCTGTCTCCCTGCCCACCAGCACTGCCACCATCCAGCTACCGAACAACAGCATTAAGCTGCAGGTCAGAGAGCCATTCCTGCAGACCACAGTTAGTACTACAGCTCCAGGCCTCATCCAGAAAACAGAGGCCTCAGCACCCCACCAACAACAACACACCACCCAGACCCAACCAATGGCACAGGTGAGAATGTATGGTTTAATTTACTCTAATCCCATATTTAGAGTGGGATATTCCCCAAGGTACTGTCAGCAGACACCATTTTACCCACCTGTATTGTAGTGTCTCTGTGTATTGTGTTATAGTACTCTCCATGGGCTTTGTGCTGCACCAAACCATAACTAAATAAATTGCTGTTTGGTCTGTGGATGAGTTGTTCCGCTGAATAAATTGCACATCCTGTTTTTGTGCCCTTTTTCTGGGATAACACCATTTCCAGAGACACTTTATAAATCGCTGCTTACATTCTATTGTGATGGGCCGGCCTAATCACATTTTTTAGGGCATTAGCCGTGTTTTGAAAGCAGAGAGTCTCCCTCTCCAACTTCTTTAATATTCTCTTCTCTGGGTGATTTATCTAGTGTGTTGCCAAGGTAATAGCAGGCCTGGACAGGGTGATGAATTCCTCTCCTAGTCACATCAAAAGGAGGGCCGGAGCCTGTCTAAGCTCCGGTTACTGGAGCAGGTGCTGACTGACGGCCAGGCAGACAGCACACTAGACTACACTGTCTGCTCTAGTCTCTATAGGACCAGACCTGTGTTCAAATAGCATTTGTTTTCCTTCAAATACTTAAGCTGTGCTTGACTGGGCCTGCCTGGCAAAAAATTTACCAACTGAATAGTCCCAAAAGTGCACACTCCGTCCATCTGTCACTCAAATGCAAGCTCAAGCAAACACTACTTAATTGAAAGATGTCAAATACTATTTGAACCCAGGTCTGCAGATCTGCACGGGGCCAAATCAACAGCCAGCTAGAATTAGCAACAGCAACTGCAGCACAACACTCATTGAAGAGTGCTCCCACATCCAGAAACACACTGCTTTGTGTTGCACTGCACTGATACCCCATGCCTTTTATTATGTCCCTAGAGATTTTGTACTTCCACATAATAATACATAAACACTTTTTATTCCTCCCAGAGAGAGTGTGTACCCTGTCCAACCACTGTGTGCCTTCTAATGGAGGGTGTGTACTACTACAGCTGACCAGTATTTATCTGCCCCAGAAGGAGTGTGTACCATGGTGTTAACCACTGTTCATCATTCCTCTACAGATGACAGTCCCACTGTGCACCACCACCACCTCAGGCTCTGGGTTCCAGTTCAGAGCAGGCCCAGGTCAGACAGAGATCCCCCAGTGTTTCCTAAACACTTTCCCAGGGAGCAGGTCCCCTGCCAGGGCCTCGTCCAACCAAGCAGTCCCCAATGGTCCAACAAACAAGGCATTGTTTAATTAAATACTGCATTATATCCACGTATTCATTTAGTTGCGTTGAATATGTGAACCGCATAGGTTGTTTAGAGCTTATAGGGATTATATCTCATCGTTTTGTCTGTCCATCAGTCCCCCTCTGCCTGCCAGCCCAACTTCTCAAACCACATCCCCAAGAGTAAGGACCCGCCACGCTACGAAGAGGCTGTTAAACAGACACGCAGAATGCAGACTGCTGCACAGGTAATAGAGCTTTTATAACACCCTACTAAAACACACTGGACTGACCTTCTAGGTCTGTTAGGCGTTGAGGCAGGTATTGACTGGTCTTTATTGTCTATGCAGGTACCCACGGCAACCAGCCAGCACATGGATGACCTGTTTGACGTGTTGATCGAGAGTGGAGGTGAGAAAAATACTTGACTATGGTTGGGGTCTCCTCCTCTCCATTATGACAGCTGAGTCCCTCTCTGGCCATGAATCCATCATCTCCCATGTTCTTTTCTTCTACAGAGATCTCCCCCTTCGTTAGACTGGACCCTTCCTTTCCAGACAAGCTGCTTCCTGTGACCGCCAGCGTAACCACCCTGCCCTTCAACACGGTGCTATCCCGCCCCCCGCCCCAGATCCAGGTGGCCCGCCCGCCCGCCCCCACCCTTAACCCCCCGGCCCCACCCAGCCTGACAGCCCTGGCCATAGACAACCAGCTGGAGGCCTTCCTGGAATGCACGCTGAAGGGGGAGACTGAGCCCCAGACACTGAGGTTGATGGAAGAGCTGCACAGTCAGCTGCTGGAGCACTCCCCCATGGACACGGACACCACCGGGTTCAACAATGTCAGTGCACCCCCCTCCAGCTACCACCTGGACCACACCAACCTGGACAACATGGAGTGGCTGGACCTGACCATGCCCGGGCCGACGGGGGGACTCAACCCACTAGGCCTTCCCCCGTCTGGGGTCTTCTCCTCTGACTTCCTGGACTCCCATGACCTGCAGCTACACTGGGACTAAGGGGCGTCAATGTGACCTCCACCCCCCCACCCACCCCCAAACAGGCCTGTTCAGACAGAGGGCTGTCAGGGAGAGACACACACATACTGATAAGTGAGACGGAGAGGTCAGTCTTCTCCAGTGGAAGTGGGGGAGGAGAGTGCAGTACTGCTGGCCTTGAGTCCCTGTGGGAAGTTCTGTGCAGGGCTACAGCAGCACTAGTGGTGGATCTCACTGCTCTGAGCAGATCGGAGTGCTAGAGGCATGGACCCTCCTTTGTCATTGGATATACAGTGTAGCTGTTTCCCTCTGAGGTTTCGTCCCTCATAACAGCCACTCATTCTAAGGAAGGCTAAGCACCCACTGGGCTGTGGTATAGATCAATGGTATGAAGAGGTTGATCTCCCCCTGTGATCTCTTTCAGACGAGGACCTGGTCTGAGGAAGGGTGGTCTCTCCTGAAATGGCGTTACAGTAGATAAGGAGCGGGATCAGGAAATGTGATCCCGGCTCAGGATGAGAACTCGCTAGTGGAAACAGATGTTGACCCAGGTGTTAGAGAATTTCACGCCTGGTTCTGACTGCGCCAGTGGCATGGTTACTGACTGACTTTCGTGATAAATTTGACAGACAGCGCAGAGAGATTGTATATATTATAAGCCTATGTCTACAGTAGCAGTAGTCTGTCTGCTCTGCTGCATACATCACTAAGGCAGCTGTATTACAGTCCTGTGTATGTATATGACATATTGGAATGTGGTATTAGCTTAGCATTATGGCTTTGAAATAACTGCCTTTGCTTTACTCAGTGCCCCCATGCGATTCCCATCACAGGAGGGAATTGGACACAGATGCTAAAAGACTGCACATATTGCATTATGCCTTATAAGACCATTTGCCAAATATCTTGATATTTTCAACGCATTGCTTTCACTTAATTCAACTAAAGACTTTCCAAAGAGTGCACAGAGTGATGACTAAAATAAAGCAGGAGACTACTTAAAGTGAGTGTTAACAGTAAGCCCCCTTATGTCATGTAAGATAAAACAGTGAGTGCACGATACCCTCATTTAGTATCATTGGTAGACAATACGAGAGCTGTCGCCCTGAGAACTCTTGAATGAATGCAAATTAGAAGTTGAGAGCCATAACATTTTTAGCAGCTGTTGTTCTTACTCTATTCTTGTGTGGGGGAGAGTAGGGCCAATGTGAGTTTGTTTACCAAACTACAACGTGCTTTGCCTGAGTGTGCATGGGGTCACAATAGGTGGAAAAGCACCGCTGTAGCTAGCTAGCCCAGGCCTATGTCCTTTATATTATCGACAAAAGAGCCTTTGGAAATGTTCTCTCTCTCAACCCTTTTGTCAAGTCTGGAGTGGATTTATCCCAATGTACAGATCAGCTGAATCCTGCTTGTTTATGTGTGACGTGCAGTGCACATGAGCTAGAGCTGGTGTGTAGAGCTGGTGTGTAGAGCTGGTGTCTGTGTGTGCACTGCACATCTGTGTTGCATATCGCTTTTGCTTGTTTTGACTCTAGGAACTGGCAGAAATATAGCCAGTAAATTCCCCTCTGCATTTCAATGGCTCTCTTCAATATACCGTCTGACCTTAGTTGGCTGACATACCGAGAACAAACAAATTGACATCATTCAGTTTGACAAGCCAAGGAGTCACAGTGAATCAGCAGAGGTGGTTCAAGGCTGTCTTGTGCTTTTGTGATCAGCTTAGCAATATTTGTGGCTATAGTCCTGCAGGTTCAAATGTAAGCATCATTATTGTATAATTTTGTTGTAGTAGGCCTGATGTGTCTCTATTCATGAAGCCTTAGACCAGCAGATTATGTAGGATCGGGATTTCAGCCACTTACATCACATCAAGAGGCAACCTTTCAAAACACATTTCAAAGCAGTGTGTGATCCATATGTACCATTACTACCAACAGATGGGTATTAAAATTATCTCCACACTGATGTAATAGCCTTGGTTTTCACTCCTCTCTCCCAGTTGAAGTTTTCTTTTAGGTCAAAATCCTACATGATTATTGCAAACGTACACATGTAGCTAAAAAATGACATTACAGTGACATATACTGGCCAAAGATAACTTGTGAAAGCATTTGAAGTGTTGAACCAATGGTTAAAGTGGGTTAAGCCAGAGGAGTTTACAGATGGGTTGACTTTACAAAAGTTGTCAGTCCTCTTTATCAAGCAGTCTGAGCTATGCAACGGATAACTGCCTTTAGAAACACAGAAACCTTTCTGCAATTTAGTAGAGCCCCCCAAAATGGAAGAAGCTTTAAAACACTATTCGGCATGATAAAGTTTGACGCACCAACGACAGCATAAGCATTCCTTGGAAATACATTGCAGACCGTGCTAAAGAAATATGTATTTCAAGGGTTTGGATCAATTCTAGCCTACCTGTCTGTCCCCTACCAAAGAGAATGACTTAAAGGTCCAATGCAGCTGTTTTTAACTCAATGTCAAATACTTTCTGAGTAACAATGAAGTACCTTACTGTGATTGTTTTCACTTAAAATTATCAAAAAGAAACTAAAACAGCTCCTTAGCAAAGAGCAATAATTTTACTATGACTGTCTGGGAGTGGTCTGAGTGGGGAGGGGAAAACTGAAAACTAGCTGATATTGGCAGAGAGGTTTGGAACTAGACACACCGGTGTGCCAGACACACTGGTTTGAGTCTGTCAATAACTGCAAAGCTGCTGGGTTTTCATGCTCAACAGTTTCCCGTGTGTATCAAGAATGGTCCACCACCCAAAGGACATCCAGCCAACTTGACACAACTGTGAGCAGCAAGCATTGGAGTAAACATGGGCCAGCATCTCTGTGGAACACTTCAACACCTTGTAGTCCATGCGCCGACGAATCGAGTCTGTTCTGGGGGGAAAAGGGGGGTGCAACTCAATGTTAGGAAGCTGTTCCTAATTCCTAATGTTTTCTACAATCAGTGTATATAAATGCTTTTGAGTGCACTGGTCCTTTAATGCCTCAATGTCACACATTTCTGTTAGAAATACAGACAAAAGCACTTAAATTGCATAGCAGTTTACACTGTGAGTGGATGAAAATGGGTAGCTAATCAAAAAAAAACATTGCCTGCTCCTGATTGGTCTTTGTGCACAACTTTGTTTTTGTCTGAGCATCAGTGCCCCATTGATCATGTGTCCAAACTACAGAAAGGGAGAATGAGCTGGAATCAGAAGTCATTTTATTTGCACTATACTAGTATAGCCCCTTCCCTTGCAATGGTGTATTGTTAGTATGCCATACATTTTGCACATTGTGTATATATTTTGTCATGCATAAAACATTTTTTTTTTTACAAATGTCGCACATGAGCTCTTTTCGTACATTTTATACAAATGTAGCACATCTAAGCTCTTTTGTATTAAGACTGTTTGGTGTATACAGTATGCATACTACTGTATACCCATAATGTGTATATATAGCCTTTTTGTGTCAATAAAAACGGTCATGTACATTGTGTGTGAAAATGATTCAGTTGTGTTTAGTAAATAAAACAACCATATCATGTGACCCTAACACAGCCACCACTAGGCTTGGATAAGTCACATGCAGCTTTAGAGTTCACAGACCTTGAAACACTATTTTTCTCCGATGTTTTACAATTCACACAGGTTTTTTGCAGGTCAATAAAAATGTTTAAAAAAAACATTTTAATGCAGTTTCTCTAATAAATTGCATTGATGAATACATTTTATTCCAAGAACAATGCCATACACACTAACTTAAAATGTACAGGATGCAGCCACAGTTCTCACAGTATGACTACATCATCCTCACAGGAGTGATGGGAGTGACACTGACCTCAGTACAGTTGTTGGGAATTTATGATCACTTCTCACTCAGCAGAACATGTTTCACTATGGCTTGGCTCCATTCAACATTCATTGTCCATGTCCTCCACATCCAATGCTGTCCTGTACCTGCATGGTGGGACAGGGTGTCTACTGAACCCCAAATGGGTCACCTTAGATTCATGGTAGATGTCTCATCATCACAAGGGGAGATCTCCAAGCCCAGTCTGAGACCTGTTTATTAGTCTTTATGTACATGTGGGCCCTTACCTCAGAGCTTTTTGATGGTGATTATTGAACTTCGACACTTAGGACATCTATGCGTGACATCTTTGAAGTTATCAATGCAGAAAGGGATAAGGCAGCAGCCAGCCACACAGCTGAATGAGAATAGACCAGAAAAGATAGTGTTAAACTTTGCGTTCCATCATGTGATGTGATTATCAGATATGACACTAGCCCAAAGGCACTACAAACTGAAATTTGCATAGTACTGCAGGAAACAAACATCTGCAATGCAGTCTCCAAAAAGCACCTGCTGGCACCTCTACTTAAGAGACCTAAGCAGTGTTCATATTCTTTGTTAACTGAAATATCCTACTCCCTCCATCTCCAGATGAAGAATAGAGTTGAAAACACCTCATTGTCCACCTCCTGTCCATTCAAAGATGGCAGACAATTGGTAGTAACACAGAAGTAAGACAGTGCTGGTCAACTCACCCAAGTATAGACATTGTGACACAGACCAGACAGGCCACATTGCCTACTGAAGTGACCATCTCTGTGGTGATGAACTGTCGACACTGTGGGCACTGGGTCTGAGATGAGCAGGGAGGAAGTTTCTGGATGTCCAGGATGACCTCCGGAGCTAAGGAGGGAGTGTAGTTATGACCATATGACATCACTCATCTATAGGACTAGCCTCTGATCTAAGCAGGCCAGGAAAAGAATTGTAGCAAAATGGGGGTCCCGCTTGAAATAACCCACAAATGAACAAGTTCACACCTCATTTGACTCTCAGTCCAAGTGACTCACCTGGTATAGAGGGTGGAGCTTCAACAAAGACAACAGAGAGGTCAGGGAGAACAGACACGCCCCCCTGACTGATGATGCACTCTGAAAGGGACATTAAAGGGAGACAATCATGATCAGAATGTGAGTATTAAGAGAGTGCTGTGTGAGGACAGTATCACCATAACGTCGGTAGAGTAGACACACCTTTTCTTTGGTCACTGGAATGGAGAATGTTATCTTGGCTTTCCTGCAGCGCTCTCTTCTTCTCAGACAGCTCCTGCAGTTCCTGATCAATGCATCGAATCTCACTCTGCTGCTTGGATCCCTCTGCTGGACAAAGAGAGATAATACATGTCTCGGAGGGAGTCAGTGCTGGGTCATAGCTAGAGGACACATCACACAGTACATCCATGCCTGCCATGAGCATTTACTCAATAATAGCGGTTCTAGACAGTGAATTTCCTCTTTACCTGTGCTATTGTTGTTGGAGCGGTTCCTGAACTCCTGCAGGATGGTCAGCATTTTTCTGCGGTCGATCAGTTGCTGCCTCCTGAATGACAGTTGGTTCATCTCCATGGAGATCCTATCCAGCTCCCTGTGCTCTGGATAGAAAATACCCGAGCTCTGAAGCAAGCTTCCAGAAAATTGGAACGGAAATGGCGCCACACAACAAGCTTGGAAAGACAGTACCGTGCAGTATCGAAGAGCCCTCACTGCTGCTCGATCATCCTATTTTTCCAACTTAATTGAGGAAAATAAGAACAATCCGACATGTATTTTTGATACTGTCGCAAATATAACTAAAAAGCAGCATTCCCCAAGTGAGGATGGCTTTCACTTCAGCAGTAATAAATTCATGAACTTCTTTGAGAAAAAGATCATGATCATTAGAAAGCAAATTACGGACTCCTCTTTAAATCTGAGTATTCCTCCAAAGCTCAGTTGTCCTAAGTCTGCACAACACTGCCAGGACCTAGGATCAAGAGAGACACTCAAGTGTTTTAGTACTATATCTCTTAACACAATGATGAAAATAATCATGGCCTCTAAATCTTCAAGCTGCATACTGGACACTATTCAAACTAAACTACTGAAAGAGCTGCTTCCTGTGCTTGGCCCTCCTATGTTGAACATAATAAATGGCTCTCTATCAACCGGATGTGTACCAAACTCACTAAAAGTGGCAGGAATAAAGCCTTTCTTGAAAAAGCCAAACCTTGACCCAGAAAATATGAAAAACTATCGGCCTATATCGAATCTTCCATTCCTCTCAAAAACTTTAGAAAAAGCTGTTGCACAGCAACTTACTGCCTTCCTGAAGACAAACAATGTATACAAAATGCTTCAGTCTGGTTTTAGACACCATCATAGCACTGAGACTGCACTTGTGAAGGTGGTAAATTACCTTTTAATGGCGTCAGACCGAGGCTCTGCATCTGTCCTCGTGCTCCTAGACCTTAGTGCTGCTTTTGATAACATCGATCACCACATTCTTTTGGAGAGATTGGAAACCCAAATTGGTCTACACGGACAAGTTCTGGCCTGGTTTAGATCTTATCTGTCGGAAAAATATCAGTTTGTCTCTGTGAATGGTTTGTCCTCTGACAAATCAACTGTAAATTACGGTGTTCCTCAAGGTTCCGTTTTAGGACCACTACTGTTTTCACTATATATTTTACCTCTTGGGGATGTCATTCGAAAACATAATGTTATGCAGATGACACACAGCTGTACATTTCAATGAAACATGGTGAAGCCCCAAAATTGCCCTCGCTAGAACCCTGTGTTTCAGACATAAGCAAGTGGATGGCTGCAAATTTCTACTTTTAAACTCGGACAAAACAGAGATGCTTGTTTTAGGTCCCAAGAAACAAAGAGATCTTCTGTTGAATCTGACAATTAATCTTGATGGTTGTACAGTCGTCTCAAATAAAACTGTGAAGGACCTCGGCGTTACTCTGGACCCTAATCTCTCTTTTGACGAACATATCAAGACTGTTTCAAGGACAGCTTTTTTCCATCTACATAACATTGCAAACATCAGAAACTTTCTGTCCAAAAATTATGCAGAAAAATTCACCCATGCTTTTGTTACTTCTGGGTTAGACTACTGCAATGCTTTACTTTCCAGCTACCCGAATAAAGCACTAAATGAACTTCAGTTAGTGCTAAATACGGCTGCTAGAATCCTGACTAGAACCAATTTTTTAAATCATATTACTCCAGTGCTAGCCTCCCTACACTGGCTTCTTGTTAAGGCAAGGGCTAATTTCAAGGTTTTACTGCTAACCTACAAAGCATTACATGGGCTTGCTCCTACCTATCTTTCTGATTTGGTCCTGCCGTACATACCTACACGTACGCTACGGTCACAAGACGCAGGCCTCCTAATTGTCCCTAGAATTTCTAAGCAAACAGCTGGAGGCAGGGCTTTCTCCTACAGAGCTCCATTTTTATGGAATGGTCTGCCTACCCATGTGAGAGACGCAGACTCGGTCTCAACCTTTAAGTCTTTACTGAAGACTCATCTCTTCAGTGGGTCATATGATTGAGTGTAGTCTGGACCAGGAGTGTGAAGGTGAACTAGAGCCTCTGGAGCAACGAACCGCCCTTGCTGTCTCTGCTTGGCCGGTTCCCCTCTCTCCACTGGGATTCTCTGCCTCTAACCCTATTACAGGGCCTGAGTCACTGGCTTACTGGTGCTCTTTTATGCCGTCCCTAGGAAGGGTGCGTCACTTGAGTGGGTTGAGTCACTGACGTGATCTTCCTGTCTGGGTTGGCGCCCCCCCTTTGGTTGTGCCGTGGCGGAGATCTTTGTGGGCTATATTCGGCCTTGTCTCAGGATGGTAAGTTGGTGTTTGAAGATATCCCTCTAGTGGTGTGGGGGCTGTGCTTTGGCAAAGTGGGTGGGGTTATATCCTTTCTGTTTGTCCCTGTCCGGGGGTATCATCGGATGGGGCCAGTGTCTCCTGACCCCTCCTGTCTCAGCCTCCAGTAGTTTATGTGTCGGGGGGCTAGGGTCAGTTTGTTATATCTGGAGTACTTCTCCTGTCTTGTCCTGTGTGAATTTAAGTATGCTCTCTCTAATTCTCTCTTTCTTTCTCTCTCTCGGAGGACCTGAGCCCTAGGACCATGCCTCAGGACTACCTGGCATGATGACTCCTTGCTGTCCCCAGTCCACCTGGCCGTGCTGCTGCTCCAGTTTCAACTGTTCTGCCTGCATCTATGGAACCCTGACTTGTTCACCGGACATGCTACCTGTCCCAGACCTGCTGCTTTCAACACTCTAGAGACAGCAGGAGCGGTAGAGATACTCCTGACATTTACTCCTGAGGTGCTGACTTGCTGCACCCTCGACAACTACTGTGATTATTATTATTTGAGCATGCTGGTCATTTATGAACATTTGAACATCTTGGCCATGTTCTGTTATAATCTCCACCCGGCACAGCCAGAAGAGGACTGGCCACCCCTCATAGCCTGGTTCCTCTCTAGGTTTCTTCCTAGGTTTTGGCCTTTCTAAGGAGTTTTTCCTAACCACTGTGTTTCTACACCTGCATTGCTTGCTGTTTGGGGTTTTAGGCTGGGTTTCTGTACAGCACTTTGAGATATCAGCTGTTGTAAGAAGGGCTATATAAATAAATTAGATTTGATAGCCAGACATCCTGGGAGCAGAAATGAACCACCAGCATCAGATATCATAAAGGTGGAACATTTCAAACACCACCAGTCAATGCTAGCAATCAAGTAGTCCGGTCTGAAACGCATGCCAATCATGAAGATTGGGTCATGAAGTTAGATACATTCAGATCAATTCGATCTATTCCTGTTATGCAACACTTGGATGATAAGCCAAAAGAAGACACAGCACTAACTTTATATATCAATGTAAACATCAACCTTGCACATCTACAAATACTTCATACCAAGACAAACTAATGTAAGGAGATCACGTTCTGTTTGTACAAGTCAGATATATTGATGTGACCCAACATTACTAAAAACCAAGAATGCAAAGATAAAAGAAAATGTGAAATATATTTCTTATCAATCTTTGCTGCTGCCTGCAAACTAAATAATTACTGTAATGAGACAATATAGATTTGTACCTGGTTTCACTGGTTGCTCCCAGATTGTGCTGTGGGAAATGTGATGCTCCTCTATGTACTCCAGGAAATAGTGAAACATTTTGTTTCAGTTTTGAACAAGGACTACAGGAGATATTTACATAGCGTGGTTGTACTCTCACTGTTAGACCAGGCGGGACACCCAGGTCTGGTTAAAGGGTTTAACGCCAGATAGAATTCTAAAACATTTTCACTGAAATAAAGTGATATTTCAGGGGCGTTTTGGTTGCACTGTAGCCTTTATTCATATTTGAAGTGGCACAATATTACTGTACAAGAGGACAAGAGAATATGTCCAAACAATAAAAAATGGAGACCGTACGAAATATTCCACACAATCATATCTACAACATGTAAAAAAACGTTTGAGATGTCCATTGAAAAACCTTTTAGACATCAACTGAGTCATGTCAGTGTATGACTATAGTTGCTGTACATGAAGCAACGGGGACTGTGCAGGCAACTCAGAGTAGGCAGGACTCCACACGGTAGTGAAATCTGAAGTTAGAAGCACATAGAGCAGCGTTATTCATTGTTCAACTCAATGTATTATCAATAATATTACAAACATCAAATATATATTTCAAAGGGTTGCCAGTGTTATACTCCCATGGGGAGTGCAAGAAATACAAATGTTGAGTCCTTTCAAAATTAGCATTATCTTATTATAATGGAAAATACCACAGGCACACAGGGGTATTTTCCAATAGCTTTTCTCTCGTTCACACAGCCATAAAATTGTGATAGTTACGGTCAACATTATAATGGTACCACTTTGCCTGTGAACATCTTTCGGGTGAGTTCAGAAGACTACTGTACCTCCGTTTCACTTCTTCCTTAGTCTCTTCATGAATGTCACCTCATCTCTGTTTCTGATCCCATAACTGACAATAAAACAATACAAGAAATGTTGTTTTCAGTTAACAAAAGCATTATGTAATATACTCCATAATCACAATGGTGTTTGATTGAAACTTACTCCTTTAGTTTCATTTTGTCATCATCAAGCTTCTCTCCTTGAAATACAAGATTAAAGGTTCTCCATACGTATCTCCTTCACAAAAAAAGACAAACTGTGTGTTTGTGTGTTGTGTGTGTATAACTATAGTTGTGGGGACAAGAATTTCCCACAAGAATAGTAAACAAACCAAAAAAAATACAAACTGGGTAATTTAGTCCCCAGAAGGCCAAATGCTATTTCTAGGGGGTTAAGGGTTAAGATTAGAATTAGTGTTAGGAGCTAGGGTTTGTTTTAGGGTAAGGGTTAGGAGCCAGGGTTAGGTTTAGAGTTAAGGTTTTCAGGTTCATTTTTAGGATTAGGGTAAGGGTTACGGTTAGGTTTGGGGAAAATAGGATTTTGAATGGGACTGAATTGTGTCCCCCCACAAGGTTAGTGTGTGTGTGTGTGTGTGTGTTACCAGCTGACGTGCTTTACCCCACCCTCCCTTTGCTGTTTCAGCTCCATGAACCTCTGGATGGCTTTCTTCAAATCCAGCACCATAGCATTCTGCACCACCACTATGGCTGACCAACACAATTGGAATGTCACTTACACACACACAGTATCATTCATTTGACCTGCTCAAATAGTAGAATACCATATTTTTGTTCTAAGAAACATTAGTCAGAAACTCACGCATTACTTCACCATCCGCTTTGCATACACGGACCGTCATGGCTTGGCCATACTCCAGGGCAACCTGGGAATTCACCTCCTCCAGAGTCACCTGCAGGAAAGCGACAGACAGTAAGTAGTGAGACATTGGATAGGCTGGAGGACTTTACATCATCAAATAGATACATTTCACCAGTATGGATTAGGTCACCAACCTGAATGGGAAGGTCACAGAGTAGAGGGTCCTGTACAAGGCGAGCCAGTCCTTCTTCAAAGATATCCAGGAATTCAGAGTGTGGCAATGCTTCTTCATCCTCCTCCTCATCTTCCTCTTCAACCTCCTCTGGTTTTTCATCCTCCACTTGGTTCATCTTTCCCTCTGCCTGTCCGAACTCCTCTTCCTTGATAGACAGTCCCTCATCCAGGTGAAGGGACTCTCCTCCCCCATCATTTACACTGTGAATAGGAGTTTGTAACTAAAGTTGCTGACCAGTTTATGTTAGCTAGCTAGCTATTTCATGTAAGAGTAGCTAGCTAGATAAACGAAGATTTTCACACCTTACTCTATTGATCAACGTGTACAGTGAAATATATATTTCGTAATTACTAAAACATACATAAACTGTAGTTTAAAAATAAAATAAAAAGTATATTTGGTTAAGTCTGAAGCTCTGCAATTCATGCTAAAACATTTAGCGACCGGCATGTACGTCACCTACAACATGCCGGAGTCAAACTAGCCCGAGTGGAGGTTCTGACTTGTACCGATTTGGGATACTGCTATTTCTATCACCATTGCTCCATTTCTAGGGCTATTTTTCTAATATAATACAATATAGTTAACTTTAAATATAAATTATGATTTTAACAAAGAACCATAAAGAAAGAGCAAATGTAGTTTCTTACCGAACCTTTTTAGATGTAACAACGTTTCACACGAGCGTGGAGGTCAACAACGTTGTCAGGGATTTTGTAATTTAGATAAATGATTGAAATAGATGTACAAACCTAGCTACATTGTGAGATCGGTGCTGACCAATTTAGTCAAAATAATATGCTTCTGTTTTGTCCAACATGTGGGAATGTGTTGATTGTAGAGGAAGGACAGAAGTGCTATCGATTCGCCTGCAACACATGTCCGTACGTGCATAACATTACTAGGAAGGTAAAAACTAACTTTTACTTAATTCCTAGACTTCTTGCCAAGTAACTGATGTGTCTGTCATGTGTTCTCTCTTACAATGTGTAATTTTAAAACGTATTGATACATTAACATGTCCATCTTTCCCATAGGTAAACAACAGGAAGTATCCCAAACTGAAAGAGGTTGATGATGTGCTTGGTGGAGCTGCAGCCTGGGAAAATGTGGATTCCACGCCAGGTAAATTACCAAATCACCTGCATAATTTAGCTAACATTTCAATCATTCTGTGGTCACTGGTTATCCACGCCTAAAATTATAGAACACTGGCTGGATTGTAGCCCAAAGGCTGGCAGATGGCATAGCTGGATTAGATTTGCCCAGCCTCCTCTGTCCTGTGTCCATCTTTTTTATAGAGGACAGATGGTCCTAATGGGCAATATTCACTGTTACTTATAGCCAGGTATGTATTTACTCTAACCCTTGTTTTGTGTTCTTTAGAAAAATGTCCCAAGTGTGAGCACCCCCGAGCATTCTTCATGCAGATTCAGACCAGATCTGCAGATGAACCGATGACAACATTCTACAAATGCTGCAATTATGAGTGTGGACATCGCTGGAGAGACTAAACTGGTGTTCAATAGGATCTCTACCTGAGAACACTAGTTGAGTCAGCTAACCTGGTTTTATGGTGTATGTGCTGTAGCCAAATCTTCTGTTGTCATGCCAGACAGCTTTGGCATAACAGTGAATAAACAGGAGTTTGCTAATAGCACAAACAGACTGGACCACATGACTTCTAGTTGACCACACCATTGGTGCCAAGCGTGTTGGGGAAAAAGTAGCAAGAGTTGGTGTAATATACACTTCTACCAAATGTACTTCATACACAAGAGTATGTCCTTTATTTATCATTGTGATTAGTTAACTTCTCTGGGTTGTTTCCTATTACATTCAGAAGTCAATTGCACTTCCAATTTATAGCTGAAGATACATAATATGTGTTTGAGTAGTTGCCAAATGACCAGAATCCATTGTTGGTGTCATTATTTTATTCCTCCTAGATGTTTAACATACTATAAAAATGACTGTTTTTGCATTAAAAAAGTATGACCATCTGACAAATTACTCATGTAAAATCACAAATACTTGTTTATGTTAAAATAACTGCACTGTATGCAACAGTAATGACCCAACTTATCATTTAGTTGTACATTATACAATTTTTTTTTGAGGGGGCAACAGACCAAACTAGCTACCAACAACAAAAGCCATCATTGTGTTCAAAGTTAAATACAATCCCTAAACTCTGCTTTTACTACATGTTCTTACACAGCTTCAAGCCACTTCACACTGCATGTAGACGATTCAATAGAGTACAAAGTTAAGAAACGTATGCATAAGAATGCAAGTAAATGCAGACATACTCCACCTGCCGTCAGTGTTTACTGTATATAATCATGCTGGTTATTGGTAGTATTGAGATGAGACGAGAGATCCTACAGACGACTCAAATGAAGCAGACAAAAGATCTTGCATACCATACATTGGTGTACTTTGACTGGATCGAACACGTTAATATGTGGGGTCAAAATGATCACAAGAACGGTGAGCAAATATCCCAGAACCACACAGGGGGACCTAGTGAATGACCTGCAGAGAGCTGGGACCAAAGTAACACAGCCTACCATCAGTAACACACTACGCCGCCAGGGACTCAAATCCTGGAGTGGCCTAGCCAGTCTCCAGATCTCAACCCCCTAGAAAATCTTTGGAGGGAGTTGAAAGTCTGTGTTGCCCAGCAACAGCCCCAAAACATCAGTGCTCTGGAGGAGATCTGCATGGAGGAATGGGCCAAAATACCAGCAACAGTGTGTGAAAACCTTGTGAAGACTTACAGAAAACGTTTGACCTCTGTCATTGCCAACAAAGGGTATATAAAATTAATGAGATAAACTTTTGTTATTGACCAAATACTTATTTTCCACCATCATTTGCAAATAAATACATTTTAAAAAATCCTACAATGTGATTTTCTGGATTTTTTTTCTCATTTTGTCTGTCATAGTTGAAGTGTATCTATGATGGAAATTACAGGCCTCTCATATTTTTAAGTGGGAGAACTTGCACAATTGGTGACTGACTAAATACTTTTTGCCCCACTGTATGGCCAGAGGACAAGTGCACAAAATTACAGTGATATCATGCAGAGCGCTTCATCATTCTAATGTGCCCCTCCTGCAGAGTGGATTGTACTCTGCCAGCCAGGTCGTCTTCACTCCTTTCCCTTCCTATACAGAAAAATACAAGGAAACCTGTTTCTCTGTGGACTGATAGATAAACTAGAAAATCTAAGCCTCTGACATGTGCATGGTGCTCGGTGACTGCACGGAGCTCATTGAAGCTCAATGTAGTCCTGCATCAATGACAGGTGATCAGGTCTTACAAAATTAGCTAGTCTCCTTACCAGTTGGGTCTTAATGATAATGAAGCTTGGCAAGCAAGGCTATAAAGTATCTAACTGAATGACAGTCCAAACCACTTAAATAAAAACTGTACAGTAAATTCATGGTAACTCTGGTTTTATGAATGTATGAAATTTCACATGGGAACTTGTGCTTATATAATGGTATTGCGAATGCACACATTTGCTTCATTATCAAAATTGAATACATTAACATGGACATGACTGACATTATTGTAACAGCTCTAGCAAAAATCACTGGACATCAAGTGACTATCTAAAGCACATAGAGGATTAAAAAAGACAGTAACACATACTTCTCTCACTTAAGTGAGAACTAAATAAATTAAACTCAGTCTTACCAACTCGAGTTTGTCCTGACATCTGATACATGGTTATTTACTTGTAACATTTAAAATGGATATCCTTTAAGGTTGTAGGACAAACAGGGTGATAGAACATAAACATAAAGTAGGTCTCAGACATGGACGTAACCTTCATTGTGCTCAATATTAACATGTTAAAATACATTCAATTACAAAAACAACAAAATACTGACCCTGCAATTGCTGATGATTGCTGACGATTTTGATTAAAGTGACAAATGTTTACAGCTTTCCCTAAGTGTGACCTTCTCTACCCCTCAAGTTCGCTCCATAAATGTCAAATTCAGAGCCTTCCCGTAACCAAAGACGTTTTTATAAAATATGCAAGATGTACCGTGTCTGCAACTCATCTTTTCTCAATTGTTATAGGTTTCTGTTTTTAGATCAGGTTCAGTCCTGTGTGATGTGTCTATCTAGCACTTATCTAAATGCCTGTACATAGTAAGTGAGTCTGGACAATATATATAGCATAGGCGGCTGGTGGGAGGAACTATAGGAGGACAGGCTCATTGTAATGCCTGGAATGGAATTGTACCAAACAAATCGAATACATGGACACAACGTGTTGGACTCCGTTCCATGGATTCCATTCCAGCCATTACAATGAGCCTGTCCTCTTACAGCTCCTCCCACCAGCCTCCTATGATATACAGTAAGTATAGTGAGTGTGAACAAGTGCTTTAGAAAGCAAGAGTAAAGTTAGGAGGGCTAAATGAAGCACGACACACTGAGCAAATGTTGGAGAAAGAACATAGGCTGCAACTACAACCATGAGGAGCTGTGAGTTAATGTGTGCATAATATATATACACACACGCACACGCGCACACACACACACGTCTGTCTGTTGGTGGTTAGCAGATACGCTTGTATGTGTAGATGTAGCCCTTGCAGTAGGGGCAGGTGTGTATCACATCCTTGAGATCATCGATCAGACAGGGAATCAAGCAGCAGCCCAGATCACACCTGTGGTAGAGGAGAGAAAAAAATGACAAAAACAAACCACCAGAGAATACAGACCAAAATCAAGTCTTATTATAGTTAACCCCCCGCTCATTTCATTCTGTGGTGTTCGGCCTGAAATCAAATATTTCCTGCCATAGTATATTATTCTGTGTTTATACCATGGTATTGGTGAATACTCGTTTCCGACTGGCTTGAATGTCATTCTAGAGCATGCATTATTTCCTTATAACACATGGTAGAATTCAATGGCTACTTCATTCTTACATGTTCTATGTTTGAGTTGCTTTTGAAAGCAAAAAAGTTTAATTGAAAACATTATTGGCATTGTTGCATTCGATTTTCATAACAGCAAGCAGGACTGATGGTTTGGTTAGCTATACTAGCAAGTCTGTTTGGTTACCGAGGCAACTACCTTCGCTACAGTGTCTTCAGAAAGTATTCGCAACCCTTGAGTTTTTCCAAATTTTGTTGTGTTACAGTCTGAATTTAAATTGGATTCAATTGAGATTTTGTCGTCACTGGCCTACACACAATACCCCATAATGTCAAAGCGGAATTGTTTGTTTTTTTTACAAATTAAAAGATTGTACCTTTTTTCATCCTTCCAATTTTCACCTAAAATGACATACCCAAATCTACTTGCCTGTAGCTCAGGACCTGAAGAAAGGATATACAGTGCCTTGCGAAAGTATTCGGCCCCCTTGAACTTTGCGAACTTTTGCCACATTTCAGGCTTCAAACATAAAGATATAAAACTGTATTTTTTTGTGAAGAATCAACAACAAGTGGGACACAATCATGAAGTGGAACGACATTTATTGGATATTTCAAACAAATCAAAAACGGAAAAATTGGGCGTGCAAAATTATTCAGCCCCTTTACTTTCAGTGCAGCAAACTCTCTCCAGAAGTTCAGTGAGGATCTCTGAATGATCCAATGTTGACCTAAATGACTAATGATGATAAATACAATCCACCTGTGTGTAATCAAGTCTCTGTATAAATGCACCTGCACTGTGATAGTCTCAGAGGTCCGTTAAAAGCGCAGAGAGCATCATGAAGAACAAGGAACACACCAGGCAGGTCCGAGATACTGTTGTGAAGAAGTTTAAAGCCGGATTTGGATACAAAAAGATTTCCCAAGCTTTAAACATCCCAAGGAGCACTGTGCAAGCGATAATATTGAAATGGAAGGAGTATCAGACCACTGCAAATCTACCAAGACCTGGCCGTCCCTCTAAACTTTCAGCTCATATAAGGAGAAGACTGATCAGAGATGCAGCCAAGAGGCCCATGATCACTCTGGATGAACTGCAGAGATCTACAGCTGAGGTGGGAGACTCTGTCCATAGGACAACAATCAGTCGTATATTGCACAAATCTGGCCTTTATGGAAGAGTGGCAAGAAGAAAGCCATTTCTTAAAGATATCCATAAAAAGTGTTGTTTAAAGTTTGCCACAAGCCACCTGGGAGACACACCAAACATGTGGAAGAAGGTGCTCTGGTCAGATGAAACCAAAATTGAACTTTTTGGCAACAATGAAAAACGTTATGTTTGGCGTAAAAGCAACACAGCTGAACACACCATCCCCACTGTCAAACATGGTGGTGGCAGCATCATGGTTTGGGCCTGCTTTTCTTCAGCAGGGACAGGGAAGATGGTTAAAATTGATGGGAAGATGAATGGAGCCAAATACAGGACCATTCTGGAAGAAAACCTGATGGAGTCTGCAAAAGACCTGAGACTGGGACGGAGATTTGTCTTCCAACAAGACAATGATCCAAAACATAAAGCAAAATCTACAATGGAATGGTTCAAAAATAAACATATCCAGGTGTTAGAATGGCCAAGTCAAAGTCCAGACCTGAATCCAATCAATTCCATCTGTGGAAAGAACTGAAAACTGCTGTTCACAAATGCTCTCCATCCAACCTCACTGAGCTCGAGCTGTTTTGCAAGGAGGAATGGGAAAAAATTTCAGTCTCTCGATGTGCAAAACTGATAGAGACATACCCCAAGCGACTTACAGCTGTAATCGCAGCAAAAGGTGGCGCTACAAAGTATTAACTTAAGGGGGCTGAATAATTTTGCACGCCCAATTTTTCAGTTTTTGATTTGTTAAAAAAGTTTGAAATATCCAATAAATGTCGTTCCACTTCATGATTGTGTCTCACTTGTTGTTGATTCTTCACAAAAAAAATACAGTTTTATATCTTTATGTTTGAAGCCTGAAATGTGGCAAAAGGTCGCAAAGTTCAAGGGGGCCGAATACTTTCGCAAGGCACTGTACATATTCTTGATACCATTTGCAAGGAAACACTTCGTTGCCGTGATAAGTGTTTTGTTGCCATGCACTCTCTGCAAACAATAGCATGGTATTTTAACTGTAATAGCTACTGTAAATTTGGCAGTGCAGGAAAGTTGGCTATGTCCTGGAAAGTTGGCTGTTACGTCATTCTAGTCACATTAGAAACAACCATCCCGGTTTAGGGACACCGATCCTGTGGAGGTTTTAATAAAAATGTAAAAGTTGAGTCAATAAATACTCAACCCCTTTTTTCATTGGAAGACTAAATAAGTTCAAGAGTAAAATGTTGCTTAACAAATCACATAAAAAGTTGCATGGACTCACTGTGTGCAACTGTTTAACATGATTTTTGAATGACTACCTCATCTTTTGTACCCCCCCCACACACACAGTAGTGACCCGTCATTCAGAGCAGGTAGAGCAGAGTTGCTTTGACCCCCACATTTTTTTGCTAAAACCCCCTCCACCTAAAACAATTTTTGGGGGGTGCCTGTTTTTCATGTTATTTTGGCATTAATACGGGTCACATATCAGTTTGCAAACAATGTAAAAAAAAAATATATATAATTGAGTTAATAAAGACACATACGAATATGATCTCTTTTTTTGCTTTCTTGCGTAAGGCAGCTCCAAAATGCAGGTGTTTCAGCCTAGCTCAGTGCTTTCGGTGGTGGTGGGGCAAGCCAGCGCAAAATACGATGCGTAGGGGTTGGTAATGTTCTCTTGTTGCGCCGTGATTGGCTCAGTGTTCTGTTAGAAGTGCCCATCCAAGAAAGCTCCAGTTCATTGGCCACATAAAATGACATCAAATCACGTTATATCTACAGTAGCTTTGATTGGACTGATCATGTCAGTATCATACTTTTCAAAATCTTTGCTAGTATTCATCATGAATCAAGTCAACGATTTACTGGCAAATCCTTTTCAATCCTTGTCATATGAAGAGAAATAATAGATACAACTATCGGTGCTCATTGACCATTGGACATAAACATTACACAACAAGTTGGAGATCGCAAATTCAACAATGAGTGGTTTGGAAGGAATCTGTGGCTAACTGCAAGTATTGCAAAGCCATCACTAGTCTGCTATTCAATGGAATGGCTGTGTGGTCCCAAGTCTGTGTTTAAGGGTCTCTTTTCCAAGCTTAAAATTCTAAACATTCAACATTGACCATGCTGTCAATCCAGCGTGATTTCTGCCGCGCTAAAAACAACAACTTGGAACTGAGAAATCTGACTACAGTGAGTTCAAGACAACTAGGAACTCTAAAAAAACAGGCTCCTACTGTGAAAATACGTTTTAAACGGTCATCCAACTTGGAATTGTAAGTCAGAAACTCAGGCCTCTTTCTAGAACTACGATCTGAAGATCACTGACGTAATCGTGATTCGACCTTGTTTTTTCCCCAAATTCAGTTGTCTGGAAGCAACATAAATCCAGAGAATGCCCGACTTTGATGACAAAATTTGCCCACAATGGACCGCTGCGCCACCTTCCTGTTCAAATGAGCACAGCACAACAAGGGGAGTCCAAAAATGTATTGTATGCGGCTGCATAAATGATGTAATATGCCAGGGAGATATGTGTACAGTAGCTAAGAAAGTAATATTAAGTGTATGTTGTGTAGTAGCTTGGGTAGTAGCCCATGTGACTCACCCTAAAAATTTGGTCTAGTTCACCTACTGCCCCGACTTTGTGGTGCACATGAAGACTATAACCTGTTTTAGAGAAATGTAATCATTGAATATTGTAAGACCTTTCATTGTCTGCTCATGTGCCCTTTATTTATCCTACGGTTCTGACTTGGTGTACAGAGAGAACACTGTAAGAACGGCCCATGTTTTGAATTCTGCCGCTGTACATTTCAAAAGTGCCGAACAAATAGTTATACAGACTACGTCCGTCCTAGCTCGCTCATTAATGTCTTAATCAAAATTGCCTCTTTTCAGCTTGTTGTCCCCTTATGCCACAGTTTGTACATCTCAATTGTCAGTAGAAACCACATTTGTTTAAGCAAGTCAGCCATACCAGTTGTTTTTTTAAAGGCAGACAAGGCTCCACTGATAGCCAGGTGTAGCATTGGTAAGGTGTTGGAACTCTGCTGATATGACAGCTTTATGTAAGCTCTAACGGTTTGTGGGCACTGTTTGTCACCGTTATAATGCAATTCATTTATTGTTTAGTGTTGTGGCTTTGCTGGCATGCACACCCCCCACAAAAAAAAGTGTCCCACCAAGTAGCCACTGCCCACACATACAGATAATTGTATGGTCCCTCAGTCGGGCAGTGAATTTCAAACACAGGTTCAACAACAAAGACCAGGGAGGTTCTCCAATGCCTCATAAAGAAGGGCACCTATTGGTAGATGGGTAAAAAAGAAGCAGACATTAAATATTCCTTTGAGCATGGTGAAGTTATTAATTGCACTTTGGATGGTGTATCAATACACCCAGTCACTATAAAGATACAGGCGTCCTTCCTAACTCAGTTGCCGGAGAGGAAGGAAACCGCTCAGGGATTTTACCATGAAGCGAATGGTGACATTAAAACAGTTACAGAATTTAATGGTTGTGAGGATGGATCAACAACATTGTAGTTACTCCACAATACTGACCTAATTGACACAGTGAAAAAGAAGAAGCCTGTACAGAATAAAAATACTCAAAAACATGCATTCTGTTTGCAAGAAGGCACTAAAGTTATACTGCAAAAATGTTGCAAAACAATTAACTTTTTTTCTTGAACACAAAGTGTTATGTTTGGGGCAAATCCAATACAACACATTGCAGAGTACCACTCTCCATATTTTCAAGCATATGAATGTTATGGGTATTCATGTTATGGGTATTCTTGTAATCATGAAGGACTGGGGAGTTTTTCAGGATAAAAAAATAAACAGAATGGAGCTAAGCACTGGCAAAATCCTAGAGGAAAACCTGGTTCAGTCTGCTTTCCACCAGACAGTGGAGAGAATTTTTTAAATAATAAATTGGCCAAATGTTGCACAATCCAGGTGTGGAAAGCTCTTAGAGACTTACCCAGAAAAGACGCACAGCTGTAATCGCTGCTTCTACAAAGTATTGACTCAGTGGTGTAATTACTCATGTAAATTAAATATTTCTGTATTTTTTTATTTTATTTTACCTTTATTTAACCAGGTAGGCAAGTTGAGAACAAGTTCTGATTTACAATTGCGACCTGGCCAAGATAAAGCAAAGCAGTTCGACAGATACAACGACACATGGAGTAAAACAAACATACAGTCAATAATACAGTATAAACAAGTCTATATACAATGTGAGCAAATGAGGCCATGGTGGCAAAGTAAATACAATATAGCAAGTAAAACACTGGAATGGTAGATTTGCAATGGAAGAATGTGCAAAGTAGAAATAAAAATAATGGGGTGCAAAGGAGCAAAATAAATAAATAAATTAAATACAGTAGGGAAAGAGGTAGTTGTTTGGGCTAAATTATAGGTGGGCTATGTACAGGTGCAGTCATCTGTGAGCTGCTCTGACAGGTGGTGCTTCAAGCTAGTGAGGGAGATAAGTGTTTCCAGTTTCAGAGATTTTTGTAGTTCGTTCCAGTCATTGGCAGCAGAGAACTGGAAGGAGAGGCGGCTAAAGAAAGAATTGGTCTTGGGGGTGACTAGAGAGATATACCTGCTGGAGCGTGTGCTACAGGTGGGAGATGCTATGGTGACCAGCGAGCTGAGATAAGGGGGGACTTTACCTAGCAGGGTCTTGTAGATGACATGGAGCCAGTGGGTTTGGCGACGAGTATGAAGCGAGGGCCAGCCAACGAGAGCGTACAAGTCGCAATGGTGGGTAGTATATGGGGCTTTGGTGACAAAACGGATTGCACTGTGATAGACTGCATCCAATTTGTTGAGTAGGGTATTGGAGGCTATTTTGTAAATGACATCGCCAAAGTCGAGGATTGGTAGGATGGTCCGTTTTACAAGGGTATGTTTGGCAGCATGAGTGAAGGATGCTTTGTTGCAAAATAGGAAGCCAATTCTAGATTTAACTTTGGATTGGAGATGTTTGATATGGGTCTGGAAGGAGAATTTACAGTCTAACCAGACACCTAAGTATTTGTAGTTGTCCACGTATTCTAAGTCAGAGCCGTCCAGAGTAGTGATGTTGGACAGGCGGGTAGGTGCAGGCAGCGATCGGTTGAAGAGCATGCATTTAGTTTTACTTGTATTTAAGAGCAATTGGAGGCCATGGAAGGAGAGTTGTATGGCATTGAAGCTTGCCTGGAGGGTTGTTAACACAGTGTCCAAAGAAGGGCCAGAAGTATCCAGAATGGTGTCGTCTGCGTAGAAGTGGATCAGAGACTCACCAGCAGCAAGAGCGACCTCATTGATGTATACAGAGAAGAGAGTCGGTCCAAGAATTGAACCCCGTGGCACCCCCATAGAGACTGCCAGAGGTCCGGACAGCAGACCCTCCGATTTGACACACTGAACTTTAATTTAATTTTTAATACATTTGCTAACATTTCTAAAAACATGTGTTCACTTTGTCATTATGTGTAGATGGGTGAAAATAAAACATAACATTAAATACATTTTGAATTCAGGCTGTAACAACAAAATATTGAATAAGTCGAGGGGTATGAATACTTTCTGAAGGCACTGTATCTAGTAAACATGTTAGCTACTTCAGTGGATGTGGAATACATTTCTACCTGCAAATGAACACATTTCTAGCAGCAAATGTGTTCAATTATAGCCATGGTGTGAAAGAGATAATCAACTCGGGGCCTTATGCGTTCTCTGGAAAATAATGTAACTAAACATATTGTGGAACACACCTTCCACGTCGTTTATTATTTACCATAGAACTCATAGCCACTCGTTGGTTATCCCTTACATAACCTCTATACAATATAGTACACCAACTCTTCCTCTTACCCAACAAAGAAGCAGAAGAGGCAGAAGACAGCGTTCATGAGGCCCACGCTGTGGTTGATGCGGGTGATGATGGGCTGCTGGCAGTGGTGACACACAGTCTGTACGGGTGCTGTCTGGAATATCTCCCCCTGTAGCACGGTCACTGTGGTAGCTGTCCCAGGGGGTGCCGGCACCATGTGAGCCGTCTGACCTGCCACAGGCCCAAATTGAATGGGCCCCGGGCCAAACTGCCCCGGGCCAAACTGCCCCGGGCCAAACTGCCCCGGGCCAAAGTGACCTGGCGGAGGGTAGAAGCCACCTGTAGGGTAAAAACACAAGGAGGCATGTAGTGTTTATATTCTGTATACAGGTCCTATGCCAAATGACATGTGTATGCATTTAGAGTCGCCCATCTTATTTTCATTCCCTCTGTAGACCAGTGTATGCCTACCATGTGGTATGGGCATGGCCCCATCTCCTGGGACGTGTGGTGGCAAGAAGCCTGGCTGTAGCGTGGCCTCGTAGGGTGGAGGGCCATAGTCTGGAGGCAGGGGGTGCCCCTGAGGAGGCCCCGTCGTTACAGGGGCCGCCGAGTCTGGGAGAGAAAAAACAGACAAACAAGAAGCATTTATTAGTGAGCTTTCACAGCAATGATTGATTGAAGAAACATGACTTATGTTGGGCTCAAATCAAGTAAGGCATTGGCCCATTATTGAGAACATGCATCATAATCTGTTGCTGACGCGAGAATAGCTGCACTAGTGTTTTTTCATAGCTTTACAATTCTCAAGGATTTGTTACGTAGTTTGTAACAAATACACTTTGTTGATCACATTCCTTTGACTGATCAAAACAGTATTTTGTTGTAAGGAAACCTGGGGTGGAAGGGGAGCCAGACAAATAAAGATTTGTTCACAGACAGGGCCTACTTTCAAGGTTTAACTGATGATGTTTCTCCAGGCCTTCCTCTAACCAGCCACACAAGAGCTGTTATGGGAGGCATTTATGCAAATTCACACCAGTTTCCCTACAGCTAGTCAGCTACAGTGCAAATACTAAATCAGCAGCCCAGTCAAAGAAACCAGATGGTATTTTGAAGTTCACAGGTAATCAAAAGGCACTTGCACATCTGAGCAAACTTATTGCAGGTGCATGGCAAAGCTGAACTTCATGAATGAAAAAGAAAACCGCACACTGCTCTTGATAGTGTCACTGATCTTTCATAAGCTTACGTATCGGCCTCACGGCCTTCGTCAGAGCTCTGATGAAGTTCACAGGTAAGCCTGTGTGTGGTTCCTACCCTGGACTTCTGTCCTTTGGTAAAATAGTCTCTTAAAATGTCTCTTTTTGTAGTCTTGTCCCAAACTAAATGTTTTTTTCCTCCACATCATACACAATAAGAGACAGTTATAGAATAATTGTACCCGGAGCGGCTGGCTGTCCATTCTTCTCCTCGATAAGAGGGGCGCTGGGAGCTCCGGGGTAGGGAGGAGGTGGGTCGCTGGACATGCTGGCTGGACCTTTGGATGGGGGGGCCTGGGGTAGAAGCTCCACTCACCACTGGCCTTGAACTGACTCAGCCACTCTGTGAGAAGAACACGCACACAGGCCTATCAGTTCACTGACAGTCAGTTCAATACCCACACTGCAACATGATACAGCAGCTGTCTCGCACTTCAGCTACTGATGCATTCAAGTAAATTAATTTATTTGTAATTTTGTCTCAGTATTGACTCGTCTAGGAAGACCCTAGATCTTTTCAATCAAGTGAATTGGTATGATAAATATGATGGGTGCAGACAACATTCAACAGTATAGCTGGATAACGCTGGGTTTAGGCTAGGGCTAGGCTACTGCCTCTGAGGCCTCTAGAATATTACATTTACAGGGATTTAAGACAAAAACAACGGGCAAATGCTTTCAATCCACTCTTTACCTAAACGTGTGTTAGGATAATAAACATTAGTAATGTTTAACATCTAACACACTCACGACAGTAAACATTAGGGAGTTTAGCAATGAGTTGGCAGTCTGACATTAAACAGAAATGACCTCTTAAAGCCACTAATATATACATAAAAACAAAACCTATGGCAGCAGGGTGAAGAGAAGGGACATTAGTCATGATTACCTGCTGATGACAGTGGGGAGTCTCCACCTACAGAGCCTGCTCTTCTGTCAGGTCCAACAGCCTTCAAGAAAAAGGGAAAAGAAAATATGCCAAAAGTTTCTTGCATGTGGTCCTATTTGTAAATTGCAATTGCTATTTTCTCAGGCGAATGAAAAACACTAACAGTGTGCAGCCATTAACAAGTGCTAGGTTAATTATAGACAACTTGCTTCCCTCAAACATTGGTACATTGACATTTAGTCTCCAACATCATAACTATAAGATACTAACACATGCATGCCCTTAATCACAGTCGACTGCATTATGGCATTTCTATGGCTTCAATTCATTCACCTGACAACACAAGCGCTTACCCAAGCTAATCTCAGTAGCCTTTAAATAAAACAAGCACATTGCCTCAAAAATGGAGCAGCAAAGCTGTCTAGTGTAACCAACTTATTAGCCTATGCCAATGAGAAATGTAACTCTATAGTCCTCCTTACTACAATTCACTTTAGCATAAAGGAGATTGACTGGCCAAATGACACAAAAGGAGCTGATATTATTGGAACAGTTAAGAACTAAGAACCTTTACCAACAATGCAGTTAAGAAAATACAATACAAAAAAAAGAGTAACAAATACTTAAAGAGAAGCAGTAAATAACAATAGTGGGGCTATATACAGGGGGTAGCTGTACAGAGTCAATGTGCGGGGGCAATGCAAATAGTCTGGGTAGCCATTTGATTAGCTGTTCAAGAGTCTTATGGCTTGGGGGTAGAAGCTGTTTAGAAGCCTCTTGGACCTAGGCTTGGCGCTCCGGTACCGCTTGGTAGAAGAGAGAACAATCTATGACTAGGGTGGCTGGAGTCTGACATTTTTTATATACTTTCGTCTGACACTACCTGGTATAGAGGTCCTGGATGGCCCCGGTGATGTACCTTGCAGATGGAGGCCAAGCAGTTTCCATACCAGGCAGTGATGCAACCCATCAGGATGCTCTCGATGGTGAATCTGTAAAACCTTTTAATGATCTGAGGACCCATGACAAATCTTTTCATTCTCCTGGGGGGGGGGGGGGGGGGGGGATACATTTTGTCATGCCCTCTTCACGACTGCCTTGGTGTGCTTGGACCATGTTAGTGGCCAAAGTGGCCAAAGAACTTGAAGCTCTCAATCTGCTCCACTACAGCCCCGTCGATGAGAGTGGGGCGTGCTCGGTCCTCCTTTTCCTGTAGTCTACAATCATCTCCTTTGTCTTGATCATCTTGAAGAAGAGGTTGTTGTCATTGAGCCACACGCCCAGGTCTCTGGTCTCCTCCCTATAGGATCTCTCATTGTTGTCTGTGATCAGGCCTACCACTGTTGTGTCATTAGCAAACTTAAATGATGGTGTTGGAGTCGTGCCTGGCCGTGCAGTCATAAGTGAACAGGGAGTACAGGAGGGGACTGAGCACGCACCCCTGAGGGGCCCCCGTGTTGAGGATCAGCGTGGCAGATGTGTTGTTACCTACCCTTACCACCTTGGGGTGGCCCATCCAGTTGCAGAGGGAAGTGTTTAGTCCAAGGGTCCTTAGCTTAGTGATGAGCTTTGAGGGCACTATGGTGTTGAACGCTGAGCTGTAGTCAATAAATAGCATTCACACATGGGTGTTCCTTTTGTGCAGGTGTTAAAGGCACAGTGTGGCGTGCAACAAAGAGGGCATCATCTGTGGATATGTTGGTGCAGTATGCAAATTGGAGTGGGTCTAGGGTTTTGGGATAATGGTGTTGATGTGAGCCACGACCAGCCTTTCAAAGCATTTCATGGCTACAGACGTGAGTGCTACAAGTCAGTAGTCATTTAGGCAGGTTACCTTAGTGTTCTTGGACACAGTGACTATGGTGGTCTGCTTGAAACATGTTGGTATTACAGACTCATATGTCATGCTATGCCACCAGCTGTCCAGACCTGCCATCCATACTTCGGCCTACTAGGCTTCACTTTCCCAGGTCAGCTGACCATGCCTGTGAGAGATCACCATGCATGTCAGGGTGTCTCTAATTTGAACATAAAATGATTAGGAGGCTGGCCCGCCTGCTCCAAAACAAAGTCAGAATGCCAGACAGCGCAATAAAAATAAGCCTGTCAAATAACTGGGTAATCTAAGGCAGTGATAAGGCAGAGGAGAGCTATCCAACCAGTTAGTGAGTGTGATGTGAACACTGATTAAGCTGGGGAAATGACAGGAATGTCCAGGGTATGATAGAAATAAAACTGTACAAATGCATGGCATCTGAATGTAGGCCACAGTTCTATAAGAGCTAGGCTAAGTTAATACCCGTATTTTGCCCAAGTCAACCTAGATGATGCCATGAATTTGCACTTCCTTTACAGTTTAATCAAACAGAACAAGCATTAAGGCCTCGTATAATAGAACAGCATCAGAAATTCAGAATCAGAGTACAGAACACTTTGGTTTATGGGACATTCATTATGTCTGGATGAGTTTGATTTGATCACAAACAGTTGAAGCGGGCCTTAATTTGTTCCAACAAAGTAATTGAGGATCAATGGATGGTGATGTTACAAAAAAGTGTAATTGTCAATGTATGTATATGAATGAGCCATCATCATTTTCAATCATTTATCTCTAGTGAGAGGCAACTTTCTAGAAAGCTTCATCCATCATTTTCCCGGAATCCTCTTGCTACAGTAACGTTATTTACGTAGATCTGCTCAACCCACCAGACCAACACTCTTTACGTAATGTAGCTAGCTATCTAGACATTGACACAGTTTATATCAAACATAAATTGCTATCTTAGCTAGCTAGCTCGTCGTTACTGCATTTAGGACTTGTTGACGAGAGAGAAGCCTCGATTTGACTGGATGTTTACATCAGCTAGCTAGCGTTATACAACGGTTTGCCTAGTTAGTGTAGTTGCTAATGTAGCTAGTTCAACTAGCTAGTTAGGTATCTAGCTAGCTATTATTTTCATCGGTGAAAATGGAACACATTTCAAAAGAACAGTCAAGTAACATGTAACTTTAGCTAGTTCACATTGAGTAACATCAGTTTAAAACTAAACGGTGAATAATGTTAGCTAGCTACGTTACGTTAGCTAGCTGATAGCCTCTCAAATATTGTTTCCGAGTTATCTCCACACGGAATTTACCTGATGTGTTGTCTCTTCCACACAATTTGAATTGGGTGATGAGGATAGCTATATCCCAAGCCTGTTCGTAGGGAAGACAAATAATGGCAACCGTCAGCTAGTCTGTTTATCATTAATCTACTCAACATCCGCCTCTTGTGGTGCTTCCAAGACAACTGGGAACTCGGCGAAAAAAACGAGGTCAAATCACGACATCGGTGAGCTTCAGGTCAGAGCTCAAAAAAGATGCAGCGTTAAAAAGAAATCAGTTCAATTCAAATGGGCTTTATTGACATGGGAAATATGTGTTTACATTGCCAAAGCAAGTGAAATAGTATTCACAATGTTGTTTGTGATCCACTGGTTGCCCTTTTCACATGGCAACGGCCACAAATCCTGCTGCTTTGATTGCACACGGCTGTATTTCGCCTAACATATTTGGGAGTTTATCAATGCTTGATTTGTTTTAGAATTCTTTGTGGTTCTATGGGAAATATGTATCTAATGTGGTCATACATTTGGCAGGAGGTTAGGAAGTGCAGCTCAGTTTCCACCATTTTTTTTGTGGGCACACAGCTGGTCTTCTCTCAAGATCAAAGTCTGCTATGGCAGCCTCTCTCAGTAGCAAGGCTATGTTCCCTGAGTTCCCTGATTGTTCCTGTTTCCTAGTTTTCCCTGTGTTGACCATTCTGCCTGCTTTGCCCCACCTTTCTGGATTACTGACCTCTCCTTGCTCTTGACTTGCCTTTTTCCTGCCTCTGTTTGATTATAAACTGCTGTTACTTTGACATTGTCTGCATCTAGGTCTTACCTGAAACATGATAGTAGGTTTATCTCTCTCTCTGTCGATGAGGGCTTTGTGGTGGAATGTGTGGGTTTCACTTCCTTGTAGATGGTTGTAGAATTTAACAGCTCTTTTCTGGATTTTGATAAATAGCAGGTATAGTCCTAATTCTGCTCTACATGCGTTGTTTGTAGTTTTGTGTTGTACACCAGCTATATTTTTGCAGATTATCATTTGGGGAATTCTTGGTTGGTGAGTGGAACCCAGACCTCACAACCATAGTGTGCAATTGGTTCTATAACTGATTGAAGTATTTTTGTTGCCAGATCCTAATTGGGATGTTGAGTTTTAAGTTCCTTTTGATGGGGTAGAAGGCCCTCCTTGCCTTCTCTTAGATTGTTCACAGCCTTGTGGAAGTTACCTGAGGCTTTGCTGTTTAGGCTGAGGTAATATAGTTTGTGTGCTCTGGGGCAGTGGTTTCCAACCTTTTCAGTTATTGTACCACCAACTGAATTTTGCTCTGCCTGGAGTACCCCCTCAGGTCCTAGTATCCCTGGTGGGGAACCACTGCTCTAGGGCAATGGTGTCTAGATATAATTTATATTTGTTATCCTGGCTACTGGACCATTTTTGGAACCCCATTATTTTTGCCTTCATTTTGACTTCATTATTTGACCCACTTTTCTTTTTTTGTCTTGAAGTCGGAGGTTTCGGAGTTCCCAATTGTTTTCAATGCGGCATTCGAGGGATTTGACTTAACGGTGCATAGCGAGAGATATTGGAACTGGAAACTTGGAAATCTTCGACTTCGGGCTTCAATGTGTTCAAGACTGAACTCCGACTGGGAAAATCGTCCAACTCGGAATTCGAAGTCTGAAACTCGGACATCTTTCTTGAGCGCCGAATTGAAATTCACCGAGTTTTTTCCCTGTTTTTTACACATTGTTGCACTTTTTGGAAGTGTTACGTTTGTAGACACCTATGATACCTTATTGAGTAACGAAGATGATAAATTAAGCTTTTCTTATATAGACTAATTGCCTAATATTAAATGTATTATGGATATGTCAACATTGGCACTAACATAATGGTGAAGTTATTCTATTTGATGTAAAAACATTTTGAACATAGGATGTGTGTGTGTGTGTGTTAGATGGGGGCTCTTGGATAGCTTATATTGTTCAGCTGTTAAGTAACCTGTAAATGTAGGGCAGAGGCTCTTCTAGGCTTGATGTGCATTCCCCGTAATACACTCGTGGACCGGTTCGTACTGTAAATGAAGCATCCTCCAATCAGGCTGCAAAGGCATACTTTTCCTCCTTAACTAGCTACATTGACAAGAAGGCAGGAAAAAAACACAATTTTTGTATTTTCTGACACCAGTGGCTGAATGCGTTGTGCAACATCCTAAATTACCCAAAAATAAAACCAGTGAGTGTGACGTGAACACTGATTCGGTTGGGGAAGTTACAGGACTTTCTAGGGTAGGAAAAAATAAGAATATACAAATGCATGGCATCTGAATGAATGGCACAGTTCTTTCTATAAGAGCTAGGCTAAGTTATCCGTATTTGGCTTAAGGAAACCTAGATGAAGTCATGAGTCTGCACTTACTTTACAGTTTAATCAAACGGAACATGCATTTAGGCCTCATGCATTGATGGAACCGCTTTATAATCAGAGAACAGAACACTTAGGCTTGATGGACACCCAGAGAAGCTTCAGTCATTCACTTCATTATGTCTGGATGAGTTTGATTTGATCACAAACAGTTGCTATAACTTTACCTTGATGTCCAATTAGTGAGCAACAAAGTAATTGAGGATCAAGGTTGACACCATTTTCCACCACCATTTTTGTATTTTCTGACCATTTAGGATGTTGGACACCTGTGGCTGATTGGTGGTGGAAAATGTTGTTTCATAAAGAATGTATGCATAATTTCCCTGTTTTTCTGCCTTTTCCCGCTCCACTTTCACTCCAATAACACATTGCATCATTTAGTGATAGTTCACACTTAAACACTATGGCAAAATATTCACATTACATGTCTCACATTCAGTATGTTCGCATATAGGCCTATCCTCTTCAGACCTTATATTGATTGACCTTATGTTCTGGGGAGTTTGAAGTATCAAACAGATGACAGCGTACATGATGTTGATACTCCTGTGATACAGGCCGATCCACCAGCCAGAGCATGTAGGGATGCCTCCTGCTGGCTGGCATTTGAAAACCACTTGGGGACCTAGGTCCTTGCCCAATTCTGTTTCTCCCCTTTTCCACGTGGGCACTCGCAACACAGGCTGTTCTCTGATATGAAAATCAGCATGTGGAACTTGATTTTCTGAGGGTGATCATTGTACGTGTGTTCCATGCATATTTCTGATCTTTATCATTTGATCCCTGGGCTTTTCTCCCATACAAACACACTGAAAGTTGACATAGGCCCCTGCGCTGTGGCAATGATACAAACACAATCAGCCTGAAACTAAATACACACAAGAGAAAAGGTATTTGAGTTATACCGATGACTGCCTGGGTCTTTCCAAGAATAGAGTGCCTTTTTGCATCACTTCGATATTATTATTTAACTAGGCAAGTCAGTTAAGAATTAATTCTTATTTACAATGACGGCCTACACTGGGCAAACCCAGACAATGCTGGGTTTGTGCGCCCTATGGGTCTCCCAATCACGGCTGGTTGTGATACAGCATGGATTCAAACCAGGGTGTCTGTAGTGACACCTCTAGCACTGAGATGCAGTGCCTTAGATCGCTGCACCACTTAGGAGCCCCAAAATTAAGTAGAAATTGTGTACCAATATTTAATTATTAAAGCCTGTAATATTTAAGGACATGCCCTTCAATATAAACCCCATAGAACATTTAATAAGATTGTTTTATATATATATGTATATGTGTGTGTAAGACTGGCTAAAGTGCCAGAAATCTGCATTTTGACATGTCCTATGGCAGGTTATACTGAGTTCTAGGATGATTTTAACCCACTTAATCCCCACATTTTCCAAAGTTTCCACCATCATTTTAAAGCCCTAGTCATTCTGTTATTTATTTCATGTGATTAATGATTAATTTATGTTTGTCCCTCATTTTAAATTCAAGCCTGTTTTTTATTTATTTAACGGAACTCTTGTTTTAATGTGGTTAAACCATTCCTTTTGAAATACTTTTTTCCAAAGAAACATTTAGCATCTAATAGTCAAATCATAATGTAAAAAGCAGGTGAGCCTGTTATACTATATATTTTTTCCATTTTATGGTGTTATGTGTTGGACAACCTGAGTGCGTCGACTCGAGTATATCTTGTCAATCCTGTTATCCATAGAAAAATAGGCTAGACAAGCTTCCATTTGCTCTGTCTGCCACAAGGGGAGTTATGGCTGATTTTAAATATGAAATTGTTAACCCTGTTATGATCAACCCTGTTACTTAAATTTGCACTTGCTATAGTTTAACCAAATTGAACAACCCTAAAGGCACTCTATTGGTGGATTGACCCGCCGATTACATTTTGTGTTTGCTTTTGCACTCACATAGACACTCTCCCCCGGTCCTCCACACATTGCTGGCCAGTAACTGAACTTACAAATTGCTCCTGTAAGGAAAGGCTTATTGTATGTTTTATTATAGGGTATGTCAGAAGTCTGTTGATACTGGTCAGGATATTTTCATGAATAAACTGAACTCTTTCCTTGCAGAGTTCTAAATCTAACTGTTGAATGGTCTGGAAAAGAGAGGCCAGTTGATTTGGCTTCACACCAGTCAAATCACATATTGAGCAAAACGTCATCTTTGTCAGGAAATCGTGTCTGCTTCTGGCCTGTTTGTACTGCAGTAGCTAGCTTGCTAAATTGTCCCTTTCCTAATCCATGGATGTGGATTTGGACTTGTGGTTTTCACTTAATTCTCCGATTATGATGGTTATTCTGATCCAACCATAAATTCATATGTTGTACCACTGGCGATTGAAGTTCAATATGTAGACTCATGTTAACTAGCTAGCTAACTTAGCTGGTTTATAGAGCCCTACAGTGGAGGTGTCATAAAACCTAGCGGTCAAACAGGGAAATGGTTCCAATCGTTTTTCCACCATACATTTTTCCCATGGGGGATTTTAGAAACACGTAAAATTCCTTGTTAACAAACTATAGTTTTGGCAAGTCGGTTAGGATATCTACTTTGTGCATGACACAAGTAATTTTTCCAACAATTGTTTACAGACAGATTATTTCACTTATAATTCACTGTATCACAATTCCAGTGGGTCAGAAGTGTACATACACTAAGTTGACTGTGCCTTTAAACAGCTTGGAAAATTCCAGAAAATGATGTCATGGCTTTAGATGCTTCTGATAGGCTAATTGACATCATTTGAGTCAATTGGAGGTGTACCTGTGGATATATTTCAAGGCCTACCTTCAAACACAGTGCCTCTTTGCTTGACATCATGGGAAAATCAAAAGTAATCAGCCAAGACCTCAGAAACAAAATTGTAGACCTCCACAAGTCTAGTTCATCCTTGGGAGCAATTTCCAAATGCCTGAAGGTACCACGTTCATCTGTACAAACAAGAGTACGCAAGTATAAACACAATATGACCATGCAGCCGTCCTACCGCTTAGGAAGGAGACACGTTCTGTCTCCAAGAGATGGACGTACTTTGATGCGAAAAGTGCGAATCAATCCCAGAACAACAGCAAAGGACCTTGTGAAGATGCTGGAGGAAACCGCTACAAAGTATCTATATCCACAGTAAAACGAGTCCTATATCGACATAACCTGAAAGGCCGCTCAGCAAGGAAGAAGCCACTGCTCCAAAACCGCCATAAAAAAGCCAGACTACGGTTTGCAACTGTACATGGGGACAAAGATGGTATTTTTGAAGAAATGTGAAGGGACACGTTGAGGGACACGTTATTTTCCTAGCACCACTCCACCAGGGCCCTCACCTCATCCTTGTAAGCTGTCTGGTTGTGGTTGGTAATCAGGCCTACCACTGTGGTGTAGTCTGCATACGTGATGAGTGAGTTGGAGGCGTGTGTGGCCATGTAGTCATGTGTAAACAGAGAGTACAGGAGGGGTCTGAGCACGTACCCTTGTGGGGCCCCTGTGTTGACGATCAGCGTAGTGGAGGTGTTGTTGCCTACCTTCACCACCTGGGGGTGGCCAGTCAGGAAGTCTAGGACCCAGCTGTACAGGGTGGGGTTCAGACCCAGTTCTTACCCTGGCGAGACATTTTGACGTTTGTAAATCTCTCTTGGACAAGGTGATTTTTGCAATATATTCAGCTCTATATACTCTCAGATTTGAAAATGCTAATTAGCATCAAAGTACACATCATGCAAGACTACAAATCGCTGCAAGCTCCTGCATGTCATCTCTAGCTGGCACCTTTGTGAACAGGTTAATTTAAAGAAATTTGTACGAATTGTTTCATTACTACATTTAGATATTCTTACCTTTTCCTCGGTTCATCAGTCTCGTCCAGATTATCATGGCATTTGTAGTTCTTTATGATAGCTACATTAGCAGATAATTAGCATTACATTTTGGGGGGGGGGGGGGGTAAATACAGGCAAGTATATTGATAAAAGTCACCTTGTCCTAGAGAGATTTACATGGTTATTAAAAAATCACACCGGGTTAAGCCTACACGAAACAGCCCTTATTTTAAGTGTTTTAAAATCCCCTATGGGAAAAATGAATGGTGGAAAAACAATTGGAACCATTTTCCTGTTTGACCACTAGGTTTTATGGGTATTATGACTCATACTGTGGTACTCTATGGACATATAGCAATGAACCAAACAGTGGCAACCCGTCATTCAGAGCCCCACAATTTTTGCAAAACCCCCCCATCAAAATTATGTTATTTTGTCATTAATACGTGTCACATATCAGTTTTCAAAAAAAGTTACAATTATATATTTAAAAAATCATTGAGTTAATAAAGCTGCATACAAACATGGTCTCTTTTTTGCTTTTTTGAGTAAGGCAGCTCCAAAAATGCAGGTGTTTTAGCCTACCTCATTGCTTTCTGTGGTGGTGGGGCAGCCAGCAGAAAATACGGAGCGTAGGTCTTGGTAATGTTCTTTACTTGTGCCATGACTAGCTCAGTGTTCTGTCACTCGTGGGGACAGTATGTCAAGTCTAAGGGTAGACCTCGAAAATTCAAGCCCCTTGGGCGCTGCCATAGAGTTACATTTGAAGTGCCCATCCAATAAGGCTCAAGGTCATTGGCCACAGATAAAAGTATGTCAAATTATGTTATCTCTACAGTAGCTTTGATTGGACTGTCAACATCATACTTTCAAAACCTTCGATTTCAGGCATCATCATGAATCATGTCGACAATCTACTGGCAAATCCTTTTTTATCCTTGTCATATGAAGATAAATAATGAAGAGAAATTATAGGTAAAACGTATCGGTGCTCATGGGCCATTGGACATAAACATTACACAAGTTTGGAATCGCAAATTCAACAATGAGTGGTTTGGAAGGAATCAGTGACAGTGGCTAACTGCAAGCGTTGCAAAGCAATCACTAGCCTGCTATTCAGTGGATTGGCTGTGTGGTCCCAAATCTGGGATTAAGTGTCTCTTTTCCAAGTTTAAAATGATAAATGATAAATCATGCTGTCAATGAAGCGTGATTTGTGCCGCGCTCAAAACAACTGTTAACTCGGAATTGCGAAAAGTTGACTTCAGGAAGTTCAAGACAACTGGGAATTCCGGAAAAAAATGATCTCCGACTGGGAAATACGTTTTGAATGGTCATCCAACTCGGAATTGTAAGTCGGGAACTCAGGCCTCTTTCTAGAGCTACGACCAGAAGATCAATGATGTCATCATGATTCAACCTTTTTTTTTCGGAGTTCCCAGTTGAAAGCACCAAAATCCAGAGAAGGCCAGACTTTGACAACATTTGCCTAGAAAGAACTGCCGTGCCACCTTCCTGTTCAAGTGAGCACAGCACAACAAGGTGAGTCCAAAAATGTCCCGTATGCTGCTGCATAAATTGTGTAATATGCCATTGAGATATGTACACTGTATCTAAGAAATTAATGCTAAGTGTACGTTGTGTAGTAAGCTGTTAGTAGCCCATGTGCCTCACCCTAATAATTTGGTCAATTTACTGCTCTTAATTTCACCAACTGTTTTGACTTGGTGGTGCACATGTAGCCTATAACCTGTTTTGTAAAAGCCTTCATTGTCTGCTTATATGCCCCCTTTATTTATCCTAACGTTCTGACTTGGTGTACAGGGAGAACACTGTAAAAATGACCCATGTTCTGAATTCTGTCGCTGTACATTTCAAAAGTGCTAAACAAATAGTTATATTAACTACGTCTGTCCTAGCTCGCTCATAAATGTCTTAATTGAAATTACAGATTGCCTCTTATCCGCTTGTCGTCCCCTTATGCCACAGTTTGTACATCTCAATTGTCATTAGAAACCACATTTGTTTAAGCAAGTCAGCCATATCAGCTATGTTTTTTTAAAGGCAGTATATGAGGCTGATTGAACTGTTTTGCTGGCAGACAAGGCTCCGCTGATAGCCAGGTGTAGCAGTGGTAAGATGTTGGGACAGCTTTATGTAGGCCCTAACAGTTTGTGGGCACCGTTTGTCACCTTTATAGTGCAATTAATGTATTGTGTTGTGTTGTGTTGTGGCTTTGCTGGCATGCATCCCACTTATTATTCATTTTTTTGCCCCAACAAGATTTAAATGCTAAAATCGTCACTGGAACCACAATGATTTGTCTCTCTTAGCATATACTAATATGCCTCGTGTGTTTTATTTGTAAGCTCAAGTGATGTCCAATGGGCCTTCGAAAAACAAAATACTTTTTCTGTCTGTTATCATAGAATATGGGGTCATCTTCCAGGTTGTTTCTGAAACAAATAAAATATTTGTCAGAACATTTTTAGTCTAACTTAGGGAGGGTTTCCGTCCAAGGTCAAGATAGAATGCCCTGCCCTGTTGTCCACTCCAGCCGCTAACAAGCTGCTTGTATCTGTGGTCTCATGTCAACAACATTGATGTGATGATTAAGCTCGTCACCACCAAATATGGTCTACCTACCGGTTTATTGAAACTCTACACTCAAGCTGTTGTGATATGTTGAATTTGATTACGGTACAATTATTGCAAGGCACATTGTGATGCAAAACCAGGTATAAACAGAGATGAACAAGAAAGTAAGGCTTTGAGAAAATGTACTTGAGACCTGTACTAGAGTTTTCTCCCAGGGGCCCTGGCATGTATGTCTCTGCTTGTCTTTGTCAATAAAACATCTAATACTCTGAAAGCCATCTGGATCTTTCTTTCTTATTGATTACCCCGAGACCTTCACTGTCATTGAAAGTAACATGATAATTGTTGTTTGAACAGACCTGAAAAAGTGATATGTAGCCTCATATCTTTCTTATAATGTTCCATTTGCTTCAATAATAAGCGTGCTGAGTCAGATGTCCGTCCTGTTCTTTGGGAGATGTAGGCATATTTTCAGTCCTACAGAACAGAGAGTTATGAACCACTAGCTCCCTTTCCTTGCACAGCACGAGAGGAAGTAGTGGGTGGGTGCGAGCCAAAGAGAACCTCCTGATACAGTGCAACTCTGAAGCAGACTATCCACTGAGTCTTCTCTCTGGCTCAGAGCACTCTCAGTTTCACTACCCCCAGATGGCCTCTCACAGTCTTTCTCAGGCAGCTACTGTTAGAATACTCAGTAGACACTCGAGAGCAGCTGAGCCCACAACCCTGTACCAGAAGAGTGCCATGTTCTTTTAAAGCTTGGATCTCTGTTTAAAAACATTAATTGGAGACTTGTGCATGTAAAAGGAACAAATTAGACAAAATAGTAACCCGCTATGTAAAAAGAGGATTAAGCTATTGTTGCCGTTGGCCCTAGGATTTCCCAGACTCCCACTGTTTCCTTAGAGAGAATAAACTTAACTTAATTCCACCCTCTGTTGAAGATGCATTAATGATATACATCATGCTAGGGGGCAAAACAGCAAAAACATTCACTTCAATACACAGACATAAACAAAAGAATGAAAGCGGTTGAAATAGGTGTCTCGATGGAGGTTTGCGATTATTTATATGGCCTGAATTTGTATGGTGTTGCGAAGCAATGGCTCCATGCCTAAAATGTCCACTAGAGAGCACTGTGCACAATGCATAACTGTAGTCAGAAGTCTCCTCCTCAGAAGACACATTTAGTCTACCACTGCACTCAAATGCAACTATTTCCCCCGCATCTTAGGTGCAGATAATATGGACAATTTTATGCTGTTTTATCTCTAATGAGATATTTGTTTTTAGAGCATTCTGTATGTTTTTGTTTCACATTGCATTTTAGTCATTAGGCCTACTGTAAGTTTTCCCATGCATTCAAACTTAAACAATAGTAAAGCTCCAGGCACACAAGTTATAACAACAAAGTACTGCTGTTGGCAGAGTAGACACTCCCTTGTTCTCTGGCAAGTTTTACATCCCATAGTCTGAGCCAAGTTTAGAGGCCAACCAACCCAATCTCTCCTTTTCTATCACACTCCCTGTGATTGGTGAACTTGATCACAGTTTCCATGTGTTTATTGCCAGATAGATTTGATGTGGTTATATTAAGAAAGTTGTTACTATGTCTGGTTTTGCAGTAGGATACATATTGACAAACTGTCCAGAAATAACTTGTTACATAGACTACAGTAGGCTACTAATTCGTGTTTTAGTACTAATATGAAGAGGCTGCTGTAACATGTTGAACCAGCAAAACCAACCACCCTCCCTGTCCAGAATCTCCCAAACCCACATGCCCATGCTACAATTACTACAACTACTACACTGAAGCATGACTGGTGTTCAGAGTGAGATTGTTTCAGCAGACAAGGGGGTGAGGGGTCAGTCACATGCATGAATGGAATGAATGAAAGGGAGTGTTGTCTGTCCCACCAGAGCGTTATGAAAGGACATTTCTCTCTACCTGTGTCTGTTTCGTTTCACTGGAACACTACGTTTCTGTTCTCAGATCAGTCTGTGTGATGAGAGACGGGGCACACTGCAGTGCTCTTATGTAACAATGGGGGGGGGGGGGGGGCAAGAGAGAGGGAGAGGGTGGAAGTCATGGTGGAAAGAAGTGTCTCCTCCCCATCCTTTGAGAGTTGAACAGTCCTATTCCTCCCATTTGCACAAGCACACAAGTTATTGCACGAGCACACAAGTGAGATGTAATCAGCAGTCCCACAGCAGGAACGATAGATGCTCATGGTGTAAGTGTGTCAATATGATCATTCCCTTTAGGCAGTAGGCTAAATGCGACATGTTAATGCCATAGTAGCAGAGGGGCTTACAAGTGATAAACATAGCTCTTTTCTTCGTCCTCGTTGCTGTAATCTCTACCTCCCTCTCCCTTCTATCATGTGCTGCTGTGTCCACTTTGTCCCCATCACCTTTCACCCACTTCCTGCTTTTGAGGGTTCACTCCAGGCTTACTCTCGAGTAGGTTTTAATCTCAGCAATCACGTCAGCTTCTCACAAGTTGTCCAGAAACATGTCTTATCTGAGATCGCATACTGCGACAGTCTATCCAAACAAAGACCCTGACATAAACAATAGCTATCTTGTTATTGTATAGGCTAATCCACAATGTTCTGGAGATGGAGTGTATCATTTCTGTATATTTGAACCCTTTCCCATCAGTACAATAGCTGGAGCACTTCTGTTGTGTTATATCTTGAACACACCTACAATGCATAAGTTTCATAAACATTGCATGAAATCCATGTAAAGAACTATGAAGTCAGCCTAATGGTCATGGATGTGGTGGGTTGGAATGTGAGCAGTACGGAGTAGCAGAGAGTGGGGCAGTGTATTGTAGGAATTTCAGCCATGTAGCTCTGCTCCTCCATCTCGTCTTGTGTTCCTGGCAGCTCCACTATCATCCTGGCCAACCTGGCAGCTGCCTGGTATTCATGTCACGCCCTGCATGCAGAAACACACACAGCCAGCGAGGTGACGGGGATAGGGAGGGGGACTGGGTCCAGCAGGATGGGTCTAAAGGAGACTCAAAAGTATTTTATGCACTGCTGCTGCCAGGGAAGTGGAGGTGAAACAAGGATAGTCATAGTCAGAAGAGACACACAACCCACTTCTCATTACTGCTGGTTATGTGGGGTGACCGAGAGATAGCGAGAGAGTGAGGGGTAGAAATAGAAAAAGAGGGAGAGAAAGAAAGAAAGAACAGGAGGGGGTTCTTGCATTATGAGAGAAGCCGTTGTTCATGTTTGCATACCTGAGTGTTCTCCACATTTTGGGGCAAAAGCAAGTCACATTGCTGATCTCCCCTGGCGCATGCTCTCACCATTTCCTCTATTCTATTTCAGGCTAAAAGTACATCTCCAGTATGTATACCCAAACCATCATGTCTTAGTTTGGCTCAAACTAGCTTGCGCTTACAGTACTTCAAGGCTCTGCGCAGCAGGGAAATCTTGTGCTAGCCTGCTTACAGTTTTACAGTGCAGCAATTTGCAGTGTAAACAAACACCAACACAACTCACCAATCCCATGAGTTTTGAGAAGTTATGAGGATGGGTGGACTGCTCGGGGGCCACTCACCTTTCACTGTCAACTCAGTACACACAGATCAGATCGATCAGTCTGATGTCAGCATGACATTATACAATGTACCAGACTAAGGCCTGTCCAGCTACAGAATACAGGGAGGTTCACCATGTGAGCAGAAGAACAATAATTGTTTGAGGTTGATAGGTGCACAGTCCAACTAGGCTCTGGTAAATGTTTGAATCCATGTCGCTATGTGCTATGACTGTTGGAGCATAACCACGCTCACAGAACTGATGACGATCTTCAAGAGTTAAGTGGAGATTTTGCAAGGATACAAAACCACTCAAGTCAAAATAGAGAGAAGTTGAATAGCATACACAGGGGATGACATGAATGAAGACAACGTCTATCAAATGGGGAGAGCTGGGGGGGGGGGGGGGGGGGGGGGGGGGGGGGGGGGGGGGGGAGTACAGTGGGGTGAAAATGTTTGTCATACAAAAACAAATCTGTACCACATAGACAAGGAAGTGGCCATAACATAGCACTGTTTGGTCTCTGCTTGTCCTTGTAGTGTGGGATAAGCAGTCTCTGACTCAACATCTCCTCCTCAGTCTGCTCTGAGGTTTTTCATCAATCCAAGGATGGAGAGAGAAGGCCAAACATTCATCTGTTTAGACCATTTCACATTTCCCCTGTTTTTTAAACAGTGTATATCTCCTTGATGGGATGTGTGTGACTGAAGATTGCGTCATACCAACTCACTGGATTCAACATCCGCTGAGAAATAAACTGCCATCTGGAAAATACTAAAAGAACACAGGGTGTTGTGGGTTATAGTTCCATTAGAGTCCCATGTCCATTTGATACATAGAGTCAGACTCCAAGATCTAATGCAGTGTAATACATACAATATTTATTCAGAAACACAAAATAATTAAGTTAATTGTCTGGTAATCCACAAAATTGTTGTGGTAGCTGTCTCATGGAAAACATCGAGGAACAGGCGTGTGTTCACGCAACCGATGTGCAAAGCAAAACTACAGTGTGATTATCAGATTAACAGATCGTAGAATATAAAACGTTTGGATGGGGCCTTCCCTGAATTTATCAGTTCCTTTCAATTGCAATTTTCATTCCATTGTACAAAATAAAAAAGATGATCAGGTGCCTAGACGAAACATTTTTGAGCTGAGAGTTCCTGAGACAGCATCACCAAATATGTTGTTTTTTTTCTTATTTTTATTTTTTAAATCTATATATTTTTTAAAATATATTTTCCCTCTTTATTATTTTCCCCTAATATGCTGATTTCCATCTTAAGCAACGACAACACTGTATCAAAAACTATCTGTGTGCTACTTAGAGATGGTGCACAGCTGGAATATCAAGCAAGATGTCTCACTCTGACAGAAACCTTTATCTCACTTATCCTCTGACACTAGTTGCTGAAAACAAAATCATACAAAAAACACTGAACAATGATTGAAGTATAACATCCTTTAGCATTCAATGCAGACATAAGACATAAAGAGGAGCAGTTTGTAAAGTTGCTTATTAAACATAGTTGGATAGCTGGTGTTCCTTGATTGTGTGAGTGGGACAGTCAATGTCATTACCCAATGTTTGAAAAAGCAGATCCAAGTTGGTTTCTAAGCACATTAGAATACTAGAACACATGATATTCACACACTTACACTGGTTAAAAAATCAAGAAGAATTATGTTATTTATGCAGTGCACCCCCAGTATCAGTATCAAAGGCATCCAGTCCATTGACACCACTCCAGAAAGACAAAGGAAAGATGATGACACTGTCATACACATCGGTGTGTACAACAAGAAGATCCTTCTTCGGCACTAGTTATACAAGTCCACCTTTGTCTCTGGTTTCAGATCAATGGAAAAAAATGAAACGTATGCCTAGCTAAAATTGTCTGCAGATTTTACAATGTGGCGTCATGTGAATGTTCATCAGCTGTATGCTCATAATTCCTCCTTTCTGTCCTCAGTGCATGTCCACAACATCGCTTGGTTTTCTGCTTTCCCTTACAGACAACTCAAAGAGGACTGCCCAATATTGGTTCCTCTTGTTATCGCGAGGCCCCTGCAGTGCTCTCATCTCTCTGCCTCCATGGTGACGCTGGCCTGTTCACTGGATGCCTGCTGAGTGACGGCTTGGGGCCACCCACGGGGAGGCACCTGAGAGGGCAGCTGCCCAGAAGTCCACAGGCCCTGCTGGGTCTGACCTGGAGCAGAAGGGCCCATGGCCCAGTTGACCTGAGGAGGAGAGGTCGCCATGGAGGCTATGGGACTGCTGCCGTAGAAGCTCTCTGAGGCCTTGAGGCGGGAGAACATGGCCAGTGCGTCTGGGAAGTTGGGAGGTGTTGCTGGTGTGTTGGCTGGAGTGTGCATCTGTGAAGAAAGGAGAAAACCATTAATAAGAGAACATAAATCTGTACGCATTTATGATTGCATTTTTCACTACTGACATTTGTAATTACTGGCGCATTGTCTCCAGTTCTAATTGACATGCTTGGTTTGATTTGCCATCTTGACACTTATGTCCTCCCTCAACTGGTCCTTAGAAATGCCTACATCATAATAGTTGTGGAAGCGAAAAAGGAAAAATATTTTCCCTTCGAAGCCCAACTTCCTCAGACTGACCCTTTGTCTTTCCACTGAACTCTACATCCTGCCCTGAGTCTGCCCTCTCAGCTGACACTACAGAGAGCAGGCCTCAGGAGACTGCTCTGTGACTGCCAAACACATTACCAGTCAGCCAAAACAAACACCATTCCATGAGTAAGAACCTAAGAGGGTCCAAAGGAATCGTACCTTCCGGGACATAAAAGGTCAAAGCAACCCGTGTTAGGATTCACCCCAACCATCTGAAGGCTACCAGAATGTCTGTTTTCTCATTGTGTGGACAGGATATCCACCACATAATAGATTATGCAATATCTCAAAACAGTCATGTGATATGTAGTGGAACTAGAGGAAACAGATACCACCCCCCCCCCCCCCCCCCAAGGCACATGCTTGCCTTCAGAATAAGTTTGGACTGGGGTAAACATATTTCTTTAGGAGGATTGTCAGACAATTTAACTACATTTTGTTAATGAGAGCTGAAATATGTACCAGAAGAAAAAAGATCACCACAGGCTAATAAAGAAATCCTTATTACTTGATAAGAACATTAGTGGAGTATCCCATCCACATGGATTTCTAAGGTTTCTATGGTGCGGTAAGAATGAATGAGTGAATGAATGAACAAACATTGGATTTCCCACAGGCATTAGCGTTGACCTGCTTCGATAGGAACGAGACATGCCTTTATTCAACGTAATCACTTATGATGCACAGTGAAGCTGGTGTGTGCATTTCTCAGTTCAGGACAAGCATGTCTTTGTACAAAAAACGGGTCAGCAGCAGCCATACCAGCATAAGGCTGGCTGCTTCAGAAATGTCCTTCTGCAGATCACTGGTAGCCTACATTTGCTTCAGTCAATAACACTGCAATAAATTGCAAGTGATCATAACAGACTTCCTGTCAATTGACACACATGGCGGCAACAAAACCATGACCTAAGATATGATTTTGAACTTTAAAAAAAATACTGTATCGGTTTACAAAACGGTTAAAACTGTACAGCTGAAAAACACGTATAATACAAAAGTACTTCCGTTATTTGATCACAATAACAAGACAGCCTGGCCTGTGTGGGAGTTTCCACTGCTTTACATTGAAAGAGGTCAGCAGTGTATAGGGAGCAGGGTGTTGAAGGGGTTGGCTATGTGGCCACACAGGGTGTGGGCCTCAGTGTGTGGCAGCTGCTCAGTCAGATCAGCTGGCTCTGTACACATAAACACACAGGAGACCGACCGTGCATTTTCTCATCTGGAGCTGCAAAGTTGCTATAGAAACAGTCCTGTTTGATAGGGATGGATCCTGTAATAGCAGCTGCAGCCAGGGAAACAGTACATGAGAGCTTGTTTTAGAGAGTGTGGTCTTTCTCATCCCTTTTCCTATTGTTTATTGTCAGTTTGCCATATTTGTGCCTCAGAATAAACAATGGCAAACTGTACCCTGTACTAAAGCCCTGCATCCTGCCAACCAGCATTGTCCATATTAAAACACAATGTGCTATTGTACAACAGGCAGTCTACTCTGTCATTGTTCAAAGGGCTTGTAAACAAGCATCAGAGCACATCTAAATGTAGACACTAAACGTCTAATAGCCATCCCAAATAGTAATAACAAGGGTAGTAGTACAGTTTACAAAAGCTGTTTCTTTTGGACAATGTTATGAAGACTCTTTAACTGACTCGATTCATGACTGCCACAGACCTCCTGGCATCCTAGACATTGACTGGGACATTGTGATAAGCCACACATCTACAATATTGCCACCAGCCTATGCCTTATTAGCCTGCTTTAGTTAAAAACCCCTATGTGCATTTTAATCATGAGGGATGTAATCATCTGTGGATGTAACATCCCATAAGCACGTTGAGTTTCAACACTGACCTCCATTGTGTGATCTACAAGATAAAATTGTTGAGTGCATTATGGGTAATCTGTCTTTCGTGAGGCTGCAATCTTTTTCAGAGCTGTTTCACTAACTCACAGTCACCCCACACGTTGTCTGTCTCCATGTATGTGGTCAACTGTCCAACGAGATCAAAGAAAGGAAATTCAAACATCACTCGTCACGTGATACACAGTTTACATGACTGTTTTCTGTATCAACAAATCAATCTCACCAACCTCCAACACAAACAGGTCAATGAGCAACCATAGAGTGAGTCAATAATTAACCAAACACAGTCCCTTGTTTTTTATTATACAGCCAGGGATAGATTAATATACAGATGCTGGTTTGTCATGTCAACTTGTTCAAGTGACAGAAGTGTCATTTTAAAACAAAGTCACAGTGCTCTTCATAGCAATACAACCCCTACTGACAACAGCAACAATAACCTACAGCACTTTCAAAAACATTACTTTTAATAGCCTTGGATGTAACAGAGTTAGTTTCGTAACCTCACTCCCCAGCTTGAAATGTCTCCACATCATGTTACATGTGCATTGGGCCTCTCCTACGCCTGGCCTTTCTGCACTGGTCTGTTTAAGGACACAGTGGGCACATACTGCACCGTAGTTAATCTGACAACCATTTGTCAATGAAAGGGGCTCAACTTAACCTTATGCCACGCCTGACAGCCAACCCTTAATGTAAACAGACCACGCCAGATGTATTGCCGATGTCACTGCTTCTTATCTAATCTAATGTCTGCCCACATCCTGTTTATTTTCATCAGTTTGAAAATGAAAATAGAAGCCGAATGAGATCACTGGGAAATGGCAGACCCAGTGGTAAGTTATGAGAGGTAAGGTTCTAGACTTAAATAAGCTGATATCTTATTGCTCATGAAGCCAGATGTTGTTTTGAAAGGAGGAAATCTATCGGCCAAATTGACAATCTATATGACAAATGGTCTAGATTAAACTGTGCTAATGTCCTGTTATACATGTGTCAAGATTTTAACACTGCCATTCATTTTCAGTAATCATTTTAAATTAAAAGACAGCGTATGTATGTTTTGTATAGTATGTACAGCATCATAAGTGCTGTAGCACTTAAATCATTTTATTTTATAACCTTTTTTTTTTTTTTTTTTACTAAAACAATGTTCACTTCTGCTGGAACCACCCTCCCCCACAAGACACATTTTCAAGGCTTCAATTCAAGAAAAAGAATAGTAGCAGTACAGATCATCCATAAGTCACATGACTTCATTTAACGACTGTAAGTATTAGAAACATAGTAGCCTATCATGTCACCGTTCATGTGAAATAACACAGTAAGTAATATGCTACAGTACATGACAAGGCACTATGAACAACGTGGCCAACGTGTGTTTATTTTTGTCAGGCTTGTGTTTCAGTACAACATGGCGGACATGGACGACAAGTGAATGAATATAAATATAATCATATATGTTGCAATAATCATCATCATAATGTAATAATAATAATAATACATCAATCATTCATTGTTATCAATAATACTGTAGGTTTTCTATACTTACCATTTGATGATGGTGACTGTATGGAATATTGGTTTCTTGAAAAAAGGCACTTAATGCAGTCTATTGAAAATAAAATATATGTCAGTGAGCACCAGTCCAGTGTGCATTGCACATATAATAAATAGCCTATTGCAGACAGATACAACCTAAATCGATATTATACTATCTCCTGTGAAAATGTTACATTGTGCCATTAGGCTGCTGAATACCATAGTTAGCTACATTTTCATTGCATAATAGCATTACCCTACTGGGGTGTTGTAAAGATAACCAGATTATTTTACAAATGATTGGCATTGCTGTATTAATTAGATGTATTTTAATTAATGACTCCGAGAAACAGACACAGACTGATCTCTGTAACTGATCTATCTTCCATGCACCAAACTCAGACCATTGTCAAGAAAAGGTTCCCATACCTCGAACTGCCAATGTGCCGCTTGTAGAAGCTGTTTCGCTTGGTCTGCCGCGCATCCAGCAGTCAGGACGAACTGATTTATCATAACTTGGTGCTTTAGATCATCCATATTTGCAGAAGCGGGCTATTCTAAACCTTTCCCCTTGGGTTGGTGCTCAGTCCTTGAGGTTATTCTCCCTTGCACTACCCTTTCCTCTCATCGACCATGGAGACAGCACAGTCCGCAGTGAAAACCCAAATATTTACTGTCTGAACTATGTTCAATGTCCTGAGCGCCCCTTTGATCGGCAGCACGAGAGCGCAAATCAGAGCGATGGGGAGGGGCGATCAGTAGGTCGGTGACAGAAAGAACTACAAGTCCCTAACACCATGTAGTTTGACGTATCACACATCAGAAGGCTTTTGGCTAGAAACTTGTGTTTATTTTCTTTAGCGGACACCAAGTTATCCTTGGTTCTATCGTTATTCTTGACAGGTACACAGTTGAATATATAAGTCGCTGTGTAATACCGAAGAAAGTCTAAAACTTGTTACAAAACGGTCCCTTGGACGATAAATACACTAGCGTTGGGGTTAGTAGTTAGCTAATTCTGTAGCTAATTAGCTAGCTAGCAACAACAAGGAAAGATGGGGTCGATTCTTAGTCGGAGAATCGCTGGCGTTGAGGATATTGATATCCAGGCGAATTCTGCATACAGATTTCCACCGAAATCGGGTAAATATAGCTATTAATTTGGATTGAAACCCTAAAACTCGAGCTATAGCTAACGTTAGCTAAACTGATATCATCAGCTCCCAACATTATAGGCCTAACGTTACACGTGAACGCTATAAATGGTTAATTGTATGATATTCAGTCGTGGTGAGATGTTTATTTGATGAGGCAGAGTTGTGCATCGGTACACTGATCTTGTCCTGATTAAAGATAGGCCTTCCATCCTGATTTTATCCTGGTTCTAATCCAGTCACATACTTCTATTTTCTTTTAAGGGAATTACTTTGCCAGCCATTTTTTCATGGGAGGGGAGAAATTTGACACTCCCCATCCAGAGGGTTACCTATTTGGAGAAAACATGGATCTGAACTTCCTTGGAAATAGGCCTGTACAAGTAAGGACAAACAAGTGCGCTATACATTGGCAAAGGTTCTTATCTATGCTGTTAAGTTTTTCATTTTGCAAGTTGCTGACAGATAAGTAACATGTACAGCATATTAGTTGAAGTGGAAGTTCAGGACTAGTCCTTGATTCACATCCCCCATGTTATTGATTAGGCTAAAGCATTAGAAGTTTATCTGCATTGGGCTGTTCTTTTCTTAGACTAGTTGTCGTGTCTCACCTTTGCTTAGTTTCCATACGTGACCCCGGCACCTCATGAGCCGGTGAAGACCCTGAGAAGTCTGGTCAATATCAGAAAGGACTCCCTGCGCTTGGTCAGGTGAGGAAAAACATCATCATATTCTACAGAAAGTAGTCTTCAGACTAACCTTTCCTCATTTATTTTTCTTAGTGGTTTTCATTGTCAAGTGATTCAGGGTCAAGAATCCTGGCTGATTGAGCTTAGCTTAACATCTATTCACTGTACTTGTTTAGGTCTACCTTTGGTTTGATATTGACATGCTTTCATAAGTGTGGTGCATGAGCGATTTTTTGTTGTTGTTGTTGTTCTTAACTTACTCATAGCTTCATTTTCAAAGTTATGTGATTTTGAAAATGGCCACTTGAGAAAGCTACTGTTTTGTTTTTCTGCTTGACTACTAGGTACAAAGATGACACTGATGCTCCAGTAGAGGAAGGAGGGAAGCCAAAGGTGCTGTATGGTGTGGAGTTCACATTTGATGCTGATGCTCGTGTGGCTATCACCCTGTATTGCCAAGCTTTTGAGGAATTCACCAATGGGATGGCAATGTATGTAAGAGTCTGATTCAGAAACCTTTTCATTTACTTAGACGATGCTTAGCATCAATATGCTATTTAAGTCATTCACTAATTAGAAATACATATTTTCTTCCACTGTCTCTTGCTCCCAAATATATAACTAAATACAATCCAGCATTTTACATTTCTCATTTGAAATTAAATCCATGCCTTTTATCAGTTTCTGAAGATGTGCAGTGAAATTGATTTATTCACTTTAAAGAACGCATTGTATAAGAACATCTTATGGTAGTGGCCAATGTACTGGGAGAGATACAATGAGTCCTTAGCAACCACCTGTCTCCATGGATACGCATGTCATCTGAAGAAGGAATTAATATAATAGTTTATGCTGAGGTCATTATGTGAGTGGATGGATGTGTTTTTCAGCTTTTTGCATGTTTTTTATTGAGATTTTCCATTGACAAATTTAAGAGGGAAATTTCAGAAATGGATTTGAGTTAGGCCTAATGCTGTTTTTCATTATTTGTGGTCGAAGAAAGAGCTTTCAACAAGAGATCTGAAAAAGAACATCTTATATTTCCAGTATACTAAATTAACTTTGATAGTTTTGTATTGATAAGATATTGACTTCACTGTTTCTGTTCTGTGTAGGTACAACCCAAAGGGCCCAGCCCTGGTTTCTGAGACTGTACACTATAAGAGGGGTGTGAGCCAACATTTCTCCCTGCCTTCTTTCAAAATCGATTTCACCGACTGGAAGGAGGAGGATGTGAGTATATCTGGGCAGCAGCACTTAATCCTGTTGTGTGATGTCACCAGCTGACAGTTGATAAACTCATCTGTTGTCACCATTTATTTTATCTTTACAGCTGAACTTTGACCTGGACCGGGGTGTTTTCCCCATAGTGATCCAAGCTGTGGTGGATGAAGGGGATGGTAGGTGGTCCAAACGGTTGACGCTGATGTTATTGTTCTTCGCTCCATATATCACCTCAAGGCTGACCTAATAACAAACTTAGTTGGCAACTGTTTCTCCGCTGTACCACAATAGCAGGTGCTAGATGAGACATTCTGTATGCACAGACTACAGTGATCCCTTATAAATGAGTGTTTGTCCTTTTCCAGATTGCTTTGGACATGCACATGTGCTGCTGGCAGCCTTTGAGAGAGTAAGTATCTCATTGTAATGATTCAGTAGAAGAGGACAGTGTTTGAATTTGACTCAAATTTGCATCCCGCGTCTGATGTCATGAAGTTCTGTTTTCACACATTATGAAATATGTGAAGTAAACACAATTTCATCCTTTCAAGCATGTGGATGGCAGTTTCTCCGTCAAGCCTCTGAAGCAGAAGCAAATTGTAAGTTAACACAAGTTAATCCATGTCTTCTCTATTATATTAGTAGATTATTCAAAATACACAATGCATGAATAACAAGAACATGCTCATTTACAAAACATACATTTGTTAGCATGTGTGCTTACTTCCTCTTTATCTCCTATGGGACATAAGGCTACAATGTGTTCCTCCCATCGTTCTCTGTCCTTGGCCAAGTGTTGCTACCATGTGTGCTCTCTGTTATAGGTGGATCGTGTGAGCTACCTGCTGCAGGAGATCTATGGAATTGAAAACAAAAACAACCAAGAGACCAAGGTTGTTATTCTAGAACTCACCAGGAACACCTTTTGTAGATGCATACAGTAGATTTATTTAACATGAATTTACAAAGGCTGTTGGAAAGCAGCACATTTTTACATTATAGAGGTGTAACCACACCTGACCCTTTCAGAAATGTAAACCAGGAATGTAGCTCATTATGCTGTAGGTTTTCAGACCGTTGGTTAGTCTATTTCTTTCTACATGTTCATCACTCTAACAAATGTTTTTTTGGTTCTCTGCAGCCGTTGGAGGATGAGAACAGTGACAACAGCAATGAGTGTGTTGTTTGTCTGTCAGACCTCCGAGACACCATCATCCTGCCCTGCAGACACCTGTGTCTCTGCAACTCCTGTGCTGACACCCTGCGTTACCAGGCCAACAACTGTCCTATCTGCAGACTGCGTAAGGAGCGACGCTGGTTTGTTTCCAATAGGCTTCCAAATGGGATGCCTTCGCTAATAGGAAATAGACCTGCCCGGCTGCCATGTTTCAGAACTCAGCGAGAGAGACGCCTAATAGACGTAGAGATGAATGCCCTGTGGGGACTGAGCTGATTTAAGGAAAATGCTGTGAAGTTGACATTTTAGTGAAGATGCAGTCCCATTTGACAGTGTGTAGTGTAATCAGTGTTTGGTCTCTCTCTCCCCAGCCTTCCGAGCCTTGCTGCAGATCAGAGCTGTGAGGAAGAAGCCTGGGCCGCTGTCCCCTGTGTCTTTCAGCCCTGTACTGGCTCAGACCATGGACCATGATGAGCACTCGGTACGGCGCACACGACCCAGGCATTTGTTGTTAATACACACATGGCATCATTGGTGTCAAGGATGGTTTCTTATTCTACTTGTATTTAACGAAACTCAACTCCATCACTATGCAATTACAAAGCCTTTAATAAATGACTGTGAATGACTAGTGAAGATATGAGCAGTCTTTCTGCGTGTGCGTCTCTCCAGAGCTCAGACTCGGTTCCCCCAGGCTTTGAGCCCATCTCTCTGCTGGAGGCCCTGAACGGCCTGCACTCTGTGTCCCCCTCCATCCCCCCCGCCCCCCTCTACGATGATATTAACTTCTCTGGGAGCCTGGTAGGGGAGGGCCGGCCGCTGGGCTCCCCAGAACACTCCGGTGACGGGGGCCTGCAGAAGGGCAAGGTCAGCAAGTCACCTGACAGGTAATCCTGGGACACAAGGGTAGTAACAAGCCCAGATCACTTTCTCCTCCATCTGAGATGAACCATCTCCCTGAAGTGTACACTACACTCCCCCTCATGGATTTAAAAATAATGGACAGGTGTAAGGGAAGATGGTGGAACCTCCCTCCAGCGAATATTTAAACCAATCCAAAGCTTTGAAATCTTTTGACGTAGGGTGAACCAATTCACACTTTAGGAAGAAGGGGGAGAAACTGAAGTGGGCTAAAGTGTTCCAGTGCTGCTGTCTACAGTCCAGCTGCCTTCTACTGTAATTTTTCACACCATTACATTACCATTTGGTTTGAACAGCCTCTAACTTGGAGCATATGCAATTTTGAATTATTTAGTTTTAGTATTGAGTTAATAGCCCTGACAGATTAACTGCCCTGGATGGATTTGCTTGTTGACATTGAGTTTGACTCTGGATTGATTGCTCATCAGTTTGTGTAACAGCTGGCCCAGTGTCTGAAAAAAATAGTCACCTTAGGTTGTGATGAGCTACAAACTGATTAGACGGCATGTCCTTGGCAATCTATCCAGTTGACATTGCTGAGCCTTACCAACCTGCAGAAAATAAAATTACTAGGACAACAGTACAGAGTGCAGTCTGTTTATTATAAAGCTTCACGTCGGTTGTAAATGTTTTTTTGTTTACCAATGTCGCCTCATTGTAAGTATTTGACCCCCGCAGCACCCTGAGGTCGCCCTCATCACCTATCCAGGAGGAGGATGAGGAGAAGCTGTCTGAGATGTCGGACGCCCAGCCTCACACACTGCTCTCCAGCAGCACTGCTCCCACCGAGGCCACTGCAGCCGAGGATGTACCGGAGTCCATCTCCCCAGATGATGGTGAGTTCTGTCATGCTCTGAATGCACGTAGTTAGCGGTCCAGTCTACATGTTTGGGTACGTGACCCCTCCAAATAATGACTTGAATTACCTACCAGGGTACATTGCAAACCCGTGTAAGGACATTTAGGTCTTGTTGCATGTTGTGACCTTGTCTCTCCCTCCTGTCATGGGTGGTACAGAGGACAGGCTGCACTCTGGAGGAGAGAGAGAGATCCTTCAGGACTACAGCAGTGAACACAGCAGCCTAACCAAAACAGAGAGTGACCCGCCAGGGGACCTGTCTCTGCCAGGTAAGCTAATAATAACACAAGGCCCAGGCCCGTGCGTATCTGTGCGCGTGTGCATGATTGTGTATGTTTGTCTGGATATTAAAGATATTCTCTGGTTCTTTTATATACTTTTTAGCCAGTAGTTCTGAAAGTAGCGCCCAGGAGCCAAAAGTGGCCCCAGAAAATTGCGTACTATGTCACATGTGCACCATGTCTCTCTCTCGCTCTACTGTGTGCGTGTTGCTAGCTGTCGCTCCCATGGCAGGCTGAAGATCATTGGCTGAAACTTTAATTGCTAGAGGGCTGGCCCACTTGGGAGTAAATGGAGGGAAAGTGGCACTGCACAGCTTCCAGAAAATAGGGATTTCTTGGCTAGTTCTGCTCATAGATTATGCATGAACTACACATTAACACACAAAAAAACGGGAGGTTTAAAAAAATACTTACTATTTGCCAAAGTACCAGAGCATGTCTTTAATGCTCAAACCAATTGTAAACATACATTTTTGATTGCACGTATAACACCTTTTAGCTATGTTTCTCTTTATTCTCCCAGGCTTTCAGTCCCCCAGCTTTGCATCTAACCTGTGTGCTGTTTGTTCTTCTCTGTTTCCTTACTACCTGCCCTGTCCCTTTACCTGGCCTTGCTATGGCCAGCTCTAGGTCCTGATGCCTGCTCTATTGGTATGGAGGAATAAATGTGGTATGTAGGACTTCTCTGTCCTGTCTTTACCTATCTGCTTTTCTGTCACGTTGCTTCAGAGAAACCGATCCCTCGCAATCTGTCCGATTCAGGACAGTTGGTTAATAATCTACTGCAGGTTGTAACTCTGTTTATCATGCAAATAGACAGAAAGTTTGTATTGATAAGTATGCAACTGTTTAGATTTATTTCACGGGTGTAAGAGATCCTCTTGTTTAATTGGATCATGCTCCTTGTGTCCACAGGGTCATCAGAGAGCCTGAAGAGTCAGAGTACCAACTGCTCCAGCCAGCCCCTCCTGTGTCCCCCCAGCAGCCTTCACATGGAGGATGAGCAACTTGACCCCTAACCTCTGGGCCCAATGGTTCTCCCTCTCTGGCTGAGTCCCAATTCACTTTCTCGCATGTATTTAACAATGGTGGAAACTCCATCCAGTCAATAATTACACCAATCCAATGCTTTTAAATCCATGACGGGGAGTGTGAAAGTGCACATTTAGCCTGGATGAAAAATTTGGACTTGGTCTCCTCCCAAGCCCATCCCTCCCCCATGATCCAGTCCCCTTGGGCCTTGTAGAAGACCACTTTCCTACTTTAGTCATCGATTCATGCCATAACTGGCATTGATTCAAAATGTGTTTGTGGTGGTCACTGCAAGGATTTACTAAAACCATACTATACCTTAACTAAAAAACAACAAGTCCTTAATTAGATTGCTTTACATTCAGTTGAAGTCGGAAGTTTACATATACCTTGGCCAAATACATTTAAACACATTTTTTCACAGTTCCTGTCATTTAATTCTAGTAAAATTCCCTGTCATAGGTCAGTTAGGATCACCACTTTATTTAAGAATGTGAAATGTCAGAATAATAGTGGAGAGAATGATTTATTTCAGCTTTTATTTATTTCATCACATTCCCAGTGGGTCAGAAGTTGTTTAAATTGTTTAACTCAAACGTTTTGGGTAGCCTTCCACAAGCTTCCCACAATAAGTTGGGTGAATTTTGGCCCATTCCTCCTGACAGAGCTGGTGTAACTGAGTCAGGTTGTAGGCCTCCTTGCTCGCACACGCTTTTTCAGTTCTGCCTACAGATTTTCTATAGCATTGAGGTCAGGGCTTTGTCGTGGCCCCTCCAATACCTTGACTTTGTTGTCCTTAAGCCATTTTGCCACAACTTTGGAAGTATACTTGGGGTCATTGTCCATTTGGAAGACCCATTGCGACCAAGCTTTAACTTCCTGACCGATGTCTCTGAGATGTTGCTTCAATTTATCCACATAATTTTCCTACCTCATAATGCCATCTATTTTGTGAAGTGCACCAGTCCCTCTTGCAACAAAGCACCCCCACAACATGATGCTGCCACCCCGTGCTTCACGGTTGGGATGGTGTTCTTCGGCTTGCAAGCCTCCCCCTTTTTCCTCCAAACATAACGATGGTCATTATGGCCAAACCAGAGGACATTTCTCCAGAAAGTATGATATTTGTCCCCATGTGCAGTTGCAAACTGTAGTCTGGCTTTTTTATGGCGGTTTTGGAGCAGTGGCTTCTTCCTTGCTGAACAGCCTTTCAGGTTATGTCGAGAAAGGACTCGTTTTACTGTGGAAATACATGCTTTTGTAGCTGTTTCCTCCAGACTCTTCACAAGTTCCTTTGCTGTTGTTCTGGGATTGATTTGCACTTTTCGCACCAAAGTGCGTTCATCTCTAGGAGACAGAATGCGTCTCCTTCCTGAACGTTATAACGACTGCGTGGTCCCATGGTGTTCATTCTTGCGTACTATTGTTTGTACAGATGAACATGGTACCTTCAGGGGTTTGGAAATTGATCCCAAGGATGAACCAGACTTGTGGAGGTCCACAATTTTGTTTCTGAGGTCTTGGCTGATTTCTTTTGATTTTCCCATGATGTCAAGCAGAGGCACTGAGTTTGAAGGTAGGCCTTGAAATACATCCACAGGTATGTCATTTTATGGAATTTTCCAAGCTATTTAAAGGCACAGTCAACTTAGTGTATGTACATTTCTGACCCACTGGAATTGTGATACAGTGAAATAATCTGTCTGTAAACAATTGTTGGAAAAATGACAATGACTTGTGTCATGCACAAAGTAGATGTCCTAACCGTCTTGCCAAAAGTATATTTTGTTAACAAGAAATTTGTGGAGTGGTTGAAAAACGAGTTTTAATGACTCCAACCTAAGTGTAAGTAAACTTCAGACTTCAACTGTACATTTAGGAATGTGTAATTGTTTGTCCATTCTGGTTGGGGTTGTGGTGCAGTGGTGGACGTTGCATGATTCCAGTGGTTGAGTATGACTACCATCATATGGTAGTACTAGAAGCACACTCACTTTCAGTTTACTCTATTCAAATTACTTCTTGACACTAATTGTTTTAGAGAGCATTAATACCATTCCTGTTGTATTCATCTAAACTAATAACTTTTAAACATTTTATTTCTTGGTGCTTGTATGATATGAAATGTTTTGGTGGACATTTGACATGATTAAACATGACAATTTAATGGAGTCATTTTTAAAGGTTTTGAGGATTCATTCATTTTGCTTTGTGAAATGGTGAATTCCTATGTCATAACAAGTCAAATTGAGGCATTTAATTTCAAATTGTCTTCAAAGGTTTTGAGGATTCATTCATTTTGCTTTGTGAATATCTACATTTGTTCATTTTTATACTGAATTATGTGATATATTGTACCTGTACTAGAAATGTATGTAGATTAATTTGCAAAATTGTATATGTGTGTGTTGTAGAAGAAAATCTGGGGATTCAAATAAGGAGATGAGTAGTTACAGCTACATGCACAGTATCTCAAATGTAGCTGATTGATTTTTAGTGACATAGTCCAGCTTTACACCTTAACAGCTGAACACAAAGAAAGATAGAGCCTGCAACAAGCCAATACACTATGCTGACCGTATCGCACAAACTGTGTTATTTGTAGATGTGGCATATTTCTATAGTTATATTGTGGCTTGTCATCCTGGCATAGTCATTGCCTTGCTCAAGTTCTATGACTTGCAGTGTCTGACTTCCCTGTAGATGTAGCACCATACATATAGATCTATGTGCCTTCAACTAAACAGATATGGCTGCTGCTTGTTGCATTTTTGGTGGTGTTGTGATGAAACGGTTTCAGGATATACAGCTGTATGAGCCTGTAGTCTAGGAGGTTTTTATTCCCACTGGCTGATATACAGAGCTGTAAATGTATGACATTTCTTTGCATTCTCAATGGTTCGTTAAATATTTTTAAGGAAACCTAATTGTTATTAAACCATTATTAAAACCCGTCTGTTCAGCAATTACAATTATGTTAAATCCATATATTGATACATTTAATCTATAAATGGTAAGTACATTATGATTAGACTTGGTTGTTATATGGTCTGTATTATGTGTGTGTGTTCTAATTTTTTCCCAGGAGGAATAAACAAAATGCTTCTTAACCATTTTACTTATGCAATATCCTGAGACATTGCATCTTTAACAATAGGTTATCTTTTGCTTGTGAGTTTTGTTGTAGAGGGGTGTAAAACGATCCAAACTGCTTTGCATTAATACTGTTCATGTCATGTGTCTTTGACTAACGATGTGCCATGTTAACTTTGATGATACACCTGTGCCTTGTTCCTGTTTCTCACTAGTATTGACCTGGTATCCAGGACAACCCCACATTTAGTGATGCATAACTCTATCAATATCGGTCTGTCCCTGTGTACAGATGTAGGATCTTCATTTGCTCATTCTTCTGTTACTGAGAATATTCCTGCACAGCAGGAAATGCACATTTCTAGTGTATTCAAGGTTTAAAAAGGCTTCTAAAGTTTGTAATTTCCACTTTAAAATATCAGACTAGATTTGCCCTAACGAAAAATGTATCAACCCCTACAAAAATGTCAATTTATTATAGTCCGACACACAATTTAAATTTCCTGTTGCTGCAGGATTATTTTCCTGCTGTAGCGAACTGGCTCAGATTAAGATCCTACATGTGTAGCCTACAGCCGCATGTGAATAACAATTAAATAAATGTAATGTTGAACACTTCTGTTTTTAACTGCATGTCTCATGCTTGACTTCCATTGACATGTGAGGACCATTTAGGGTGAATTTGGAAAAAGTGGGACACTTTGCATTTCCGTCTTCTGTAACCTCTTTCGACATCTATCCAACCTATTAGCCCAACACGTGATACATTTCTGAAATCCTCCAGATGTTTCCTAATCACACAAAAACACTACTGTTGATTTCATATTCACATGAGGCATGACCATATTTTTAGTTTGCATTTGGTCGACTATGACACCTAATTGTACTTCAACGACAATTCAATTTTGTGTGCTTAGGAAACATTTGAGGATTTCAGAAATGTATCATGTTGGGCCAATATGTTGTATAGATGTCTAAAGAGGTTACAGAAGATGACAACGCAAAACGTGTTCCGCTTTCTGAATTCACTCAAATAACAGTACTACAAGACATAATTAACAGGATATAGTACTACAAGAACCAGAGCCTAACCTAAATACAGGTGGTCCCCAATGTAAACTAATGTAAATCTTTCCTCCATTAGTAAAGCCTACTCCATTCTGTCCTACTTTAGCTAGCTATGGTTGGTAATGCGGGACAACAACAAAAATGAAAGATAATACAATTACAAAATTGAAAGATATTGGCAACATTATGTATTTTGATGCACCAGTACATAATATTCACATTTACATCAACATTTGACACAGTGCATTATGTATGACAGTTTTACTAATTTAACAACAAAACAGAGAATCTATGTCACTGATTTTACCGTGTGCTTCCCGAGGTGAGCTTCCTGTTTGAAGCTTTCTCTGCCCCTCACTGATGTCACCAAATAAGTGGTGATTTTGACCAGGCTTTTAGTAACAATAGTTTAAGATGTTCTCTTGTCAGACCAAAAAATAAAAGCATCAGGATTAATCTGTCCCAGATTATATCATGTCCAACTCTTTCCCGAATTCACCCTATGCATAGTCCTACAGGTTGAAATGAAATGTGTATATATTATATATACAGTACCAGTCAAAAGTTTGGACACACCTACTCATTCAAGGGTTTTTATTTATTTGTACTATTTTCTACATTGTAGAAACTATGAAATAACACACATAGAATAATGTAGAAACCAAAAAAGTGTAAAAAAAAAAATCTAAATAGATTTTAGATTCTTCAAAGCAGCCACCCTTTGCCTTGATGACAGCTTTGCACACTTTTGGCATTCTCTCAACCAGCTTCACCAGGAACGCTTTTTCAACAGTTTCCACTTGCTGAGCACTTGTTGGCTGCTTTTCCTTCACTCTGTGGTCCAACTCATCCCAAACCATCTCAATTGGGTTGAGGTCTGATGATTGTGGAGGCCAGGTCATCTAATGCAGTACTCCATCACTCTCCTTCTTGGTCAAATAGCCCTTACACAGCCTGGAGGTGTGTTGGGTCATAGTCCTGTTTTAAAACATGATAGTCCCACTAAGTGAAACCAGATGTGGTGGTGTATTGCTGCAGAATGCTGTGGTAGCCATGCTGGTTAAGCGTGCCTTGAATTCTAATTAAATCACTGACAGTATCACCAGCAAAACACCATCACACCTCCTCCATGAGGGAACCACACAATGTGGAGATCATGCGTTCACCTACTCTGCGATCTCACAAAGACACGACGGTTGGAACCAAAAATCTCTAATTTGGACTCATGAGACCAAAGGACAGATTTCCACCGATCTAATGTCCATTGCTCGTGTCTCTTGGTCCAAGCAAGTCTCTTCTTATTGGTGTGCTTTAGTGGGGGCTTCTTTGCACTTTGCAGCAATTTGGCCACAAAGGCCTGATTCATGCAGTCTCCTCTGGACAGTTGATGTTGAGATGTGTCTGTTACTTGAACTCTGTGAGGCGGCAGGTAGCCTAGTGGTTAGCGTGTTGGGCAAGTTAAAGGTTGCTGGATCGAATCCCTGAGCTGACAAGGTAAAAATCGGTCGTTCTGCTCCTGATCAAGGCAGTTAACCCACTGTTCCCCTGTAGGCTGTCATTGTAAATAAGAATTTGTTATTTACTGACTTAGTTTACAGCCTAGTTAAATATAAAAAGCATTTCTTTATGCTGCAATTTATAAGGCTGGTAACTCTAATGAACTTATCCTCTGTAGCAGTGGTACCTCTGGGTCTTCCTTTCCTGTGGCGGTCCTCATGAGAGCCAGTTTCATCATAGTGCTTGATGGTTTTTGTGACTACACTTGAAGAAACTTTCAAAGTTCTTGAAATTTTCCGCATGGACTGACCTTTATGTCTTAGAGTAATGATGGACTGTCGTTTTTCTTTGCTTATTTGAGCTGTTCTTGCTTTAATATGGACTTGGTCTTTTACCAAATAGGGCTATATTCTGTACACCAATCCTACCTTGTCACAACAAAACTGATTGGCTCAAACACATTAAAAAGGAAAGAAATTCCACAAATGAACTTTTAAGAAGGCACACCTGTTAATTGAAATGCATTCCAGATGACCACCTCATGAAGCTGGTTGAGAGAATACCAAGCGTTTGCAAAGCTGTCATCAAGGCAAAAGGTGGCTACCTTGAAGAATCTCAAATATAAAATATATTTGGATTTATTTAACACTTTTTTGGTTACTACATGATTCCATATGTGTTATGTCTTAGTTTTTATGTCTTCACTATTATTCTAAAAATTTCATTTTATTTTGTATATTTCACCTTTATTTAACCAGGTAGGCAGGTTGCGAACAAGTTCTCATTTACAACTGCGACCTGGCCAAGATAAAGCAAAGCAGTGCGACAAAAACAACCATACAGAGTTACACATGGGATAAACAAACGTACAGTCAATAACACAATAGAAAAAACCCACAATAGAAATATATATACATCTATATACAGTGTGTGCAAATGTAGTAAGATTAGGAAAGTAAGGCAATAAATAGGCCGTAGTGGCGAAATAATTACAATTTAGCATTGTGCAAGTAGCATTGTGCAATTTAGCATGTGCAAGTAGAGATACTGGGGTGCAAAAGAGCAAAAATAAAACATTTGGGGAATGAGGTAGTTGGGTGGGCTATTTACAGAAGGGCCGTGTACAGGTGCAGTGATCGGTAAGCTGCTCTGACAGCTGATGCTTAAAGTTAGTGAGGGAGATATAAGTCTCCAGCTTCAGTGATTTTTGCAATTCGTTCCAGTCATGTGCTGCAGAGAATTGTAAGGAAAGGTGACCAAAGGAAGTGTTGGCTTTGGGGATGACCAGTGAAATATACCTGCTTTAGAACGTGCTACAGGTGGGTGTTGCTATGGTGACCAGTGAGCTGAGATAAAGCGGGGCTTTACCTAGCAAAGACTTATAGATGACCTGGAGCCAGTGGGTTTGGCGACAAATATGAAGCGAGGTCCAGCCAACGAGAGCATACAGGTCGCAGTGGTGGGTAGTATATGGGGCTTTGGTGACAAAATGGATGGCACTGTGATAGACTACATCTAATTTGCTGAGTAGAGTGTTGGTAGCTATTTTGTAAATGACATCGGCGAAGTCAAGGATCGGTAGGATAGTCAGTTTTACGAGGGTATGTTCATCAGCATGGGTGATGGAGTCTTGCTTGCGAAATAGGAAGCCAATTCTAGATTTCATTTGGGATTGGAGATACTTAATGTGAGTCTGGAAGGAGAGGTTACAGTCTAACCAGACACCTAGGTATTTGTAGTTGTCCACATATTCTAAGTCAGAACCATCCAGAGTAGTGATGCTAGTCGGGCGGGCGGGTGCGGGCAGCGATTGGTTGAAAAGCATGCATTTAGTTTTACTAGCATTTAAGAGCATTTGGAGGCCAAGGAAGGAGTGTTTTATGGCATTGAAGCTTGTCTGGAGGTTTGTTAACACAGTGTCCAAAGAAGGGCCAGAAGTATACAGAATGGTGTTGTCTGCGTAGAGGTGGATCAGAGACTCACCAGCAGCAAGCGACATCATTGATATATACAGAGAAGAGAGTCAGTCCAAGAATTGAACCCTGTGGCACCCCCATAGAGACTGCCAGAGGCCCGGACAACAGCCCATCCGATTTGACACACTGAACTCTATCAGAGAAGTAGTTGGTGAACCAGGCGAGGCAATCATTTGAGAAACCAAGGCTGTCGAGTCTGCCGATGAGTATGTGGAGATTGACAGAGTCAAAAGCCTTAGCCAGGTCAATGAATACGGTTTTTGTGTTGGTTAAGGGCAGTCAGGTCTGGAGAGAACCAAGGGCTATATCTGTTACTGGTCCTACATTTCTTGAATGGGGCATGCTTATTTAAGATGGTGAGGAAGGCATTTTAAAAAAACAAAACAGGCATCCTCTACTGACGGGATGAGATCAATATCCTTCCAGGATAGCCCGGCCAGGTCGATTAGAAAGGCCTGCTCGCTGAAGTGTTTCAGGGAGCGTTTGACAGTGTTGAGTGGAGGTCGTTTGACCGCTGACCCATTACACCCTGAGTTAGATAGACAGAGTTTGTGAGCCTGTGTCCCAGACTCCCAGGATCAGAGAAAGAGTGACTGTGATGGAGTTTTCTACAATGATGACATTCATTTTAACGGAATCATAGTTTCCCTGTCAGCTGGGTATACCTACTGATTGAATAATGGGTATAGCAAATACGAGAACCTAACATCGACAATAACCAGTAGATGTCGCTAATACATCATGTCAAAACCAGAATTACCAAATTTCATCACAGAGCCAGTATGTTCGCAATGTCTACTACACACAATCTCATTAACTGTAACATTTATGTATTCAATGTCTATAAAACGAGGAATTAATCAAAAGTAAATTCAAGTATCGACCATGTGTAGGTAAAGTCACATCACAGTTGTAAAACATTTAACTCCAAAGGTGGCTGTTTTACAATTAACTAAGGATGTATTCATTATCTGCAAATATTCAGGATACCGTTTAAATAATATGTATCATTAACTGTCCAATAGCCTACAGAAGAGCCTTAGTAACAAAACGGCACTTTCGTTTTTAAATCAAAACTCATCCTTCTTACAATTCATAAATGCACAACGTATTCAATGACAGTCAGAAGCCAATTTATTTCTGATTAATTAGGTAAAAAATATTACGTAGAATATTAAGTGCAATTACATTCTGTTTTCACTGATTTAATAACACATTTTTCCTATATATGCACTCATACAGTGAGCCGTAGAAACAAAGGTGAAACCTGTAAACCACGGAGCCAATCAGCGACCTGCAATTTGTTTAGGGCTATTAAAACTCAAGGCGGTCTTTTCTGTCTTTCCCTCAGTATGTTCGGATCTGTCTCTCCGCCGTTATGGGATTATTATCACACATCGACAGGATCTGAATGAAGGCTACTTTTGCAAATTAAGTCTTGGGTTTACATGTTTAGATAGCAGTACCTCACAAAGCCATCTGTACAGACATCGCAATAACGTGTAAGAGGTTTGGGTACCATATGAGAACAGTGGAGCTGATCATTCAAGCTGTACTGCGGAGTACACCAAGACCAAGGTAATTGTACTGCTTTTGCTAATACTTCTTTATGAATGAATGGCCACTGTTCTTTTATTTTTATGAGTTTATAATGCAGTATTTCACAATGTAAATTTAAAGTCAGCTGAGTGAGATCACACCAATATGTAAAGGATTCACAGGAATGACAGCCAGCAAGAAATGTAATACAGTAATCTTTTGTGGGAATTTATTAACAGGGTCACTTTACAATGCCAGTACTACCAAGTCAGGAGATTGCCACCAGATTCAAGGAGAAATGGATGAAGCTTCACCCAGAAGACCAAGACAATGAGAATGGTTCAGTGCACCTGGATGACAGTCTCACCAGCCTCCAATGGCTCCAGGACTTCACCATAGTCAGTGCGAGTCTAGAAAGCCTACCGGGCTCCACTTGCCAGCCGTACCAGCTGCCTCAGCCCAGCCACCTGCACCCTCAAGGCTCCGACTCCCCCTCCAGTCCACCTGCTGGGGACACTGCAGCCTCCGGCATGCCTCAGAGTGCAGGCAGCCCCATCACCTCCAGTGCCTCAGCCAACAGGACTAGTTACTACTCACTTCACCCGACAGTGACCAACAACCACCACCAGATCACTGTGCCAGCCAAGTCCCTGGAGGAGGTAGACTTCAAGACCAACCACGAAGTGAAGCCTCCCTACTCCTACGCCACACTGATCTGCAGAGCCATGCAGGCTGGCAAGAAGAACAAGATCACACTGTCTGCTATCTATAACTGGATCACAGAGAACTTCTGCTACTACAGACACGCTGAGACCAGCTGGCAGGTTAGTGACTCAGTCTGTCTTCTACATTATTGATCAAACCTGAGAGAGGTACACAACACGGGGGGAGAGAGATGGGTGGGCGAATGCATGCAACTAATCCCTCAGAGATACAGTATTTATTTTGATGTTGTATGGAAAATAAGTTCTAGGCCTATCGTGGTTATATTTGTTCATCATTGACGTAACCGTGGGTTATTTCTTGTTTGATTTTTGGGGGGAAATAAGTAGAAGATGAGTAGACATCATCGGACAGGAAAAGGCGCAACTCTCGCTGACCATTCAAACATGTGTCGTTTTATTAGACACGTTTAAATGATTGACGTTGTTTGATTTTCTTGGAATCTCTGTGATGGGGACTATATGATTCAGGAGTATAATGAACTTAAATTGTTATTACCTTGTCCTGACGATGCACATTTGACATGTTAAAACCAATGATTTATATATGCACATCGTTAGGTGTGACATTATGACGATCTAGCAACAAATGACAGAGCATCTTTAGTAAGACTACTATCAGTTAACTCGTGTTTTCATGAACCCCCATTCTATTCTCTCCTCAGAACTCTATCCGTCATAACCTGTCACTCAACAAGTGCTTCATGAAGGTTCCCAGGCAGAAGAATGAACCAGGAAAAGGGGGATTCTGGCAGATTGACCCTCAGTACGCGGACATGTTTGTCAATGGAGTCTTCAAGCGCAGGCGGATGTCAGCCATCCATTTCAACACCCAGAGACACAGCAAAACCCAAGGATCATCCCGTAACCGGAAAACCCAGGAGTACCACCAGCATTTTCAACCGGCCCACTACACAGTGTCCCACAGAGGAGCAGGTGCTGGGAACAGACGCAAACTTAGTGGCACAAAGTGGGAGACAGTCCATAAGTCACCACTGTTGACACCGGATCTCATGGAACCAGAGGCACTGAAGGGTGAACTAGACTGGGCCATGGTGTTTGACGATGTTCTCAATGGGAGCAGCAATAACTTTGAGGATCTAGACATTAACCTAGCTCTGAACTCCCTGGGGTGTAAGGTGGAGCTCTCCCAGCAGGATCATGGCTGGGCCTGGCACCTGGGGAGGTGGTGCAGCGGAGGGGCTGACCGGGACCACCAGCAGGCCTGCAGGTACATGGAGGTGACCACCATGGGCTGCTACAGCATGGAGGAGATCCAGCAGCACCTCAACCTGACTGGGCTGCAGCAGCCACTCCCACAGCACTTTGAGGAGCTGACACTGTTCCCTGATGAGCAGCAGAGGCACCCCTGGGAGGAGCTGAAAGAGGAGATGCAAGCAGTGCCTATCACCCTGGACCATAGTCTCAGCTTCTGTGAAGGCTTCTTCACTGAGATGCAGCCATGGGGGACAGCAGAGTCTTATATGTGACACCCTCACCCAGCACCAGCCCCAATACTGAACAAGCAGTCCAGCAGGAGGCCAGAGGACCTATAGACTACTGTTTTGCTACATTAGCATCATGGATTCATTCAGAGAAACATACGTTAATTGATTTCTTTTTTAATCTGAGTCAGATTTACTGTGTTTTTTATGTGCATTTCTATTTGCTTTTTGATTGTTTGCATCTATGAAATAAACATGCTGTTTTTAATGTAGCATTGAATGTCTGTTATAGAACTAAATAAATCTATCCTAATTAGCAACCACTTCATTCCAAAAATCTATACACTAAAATCTATACACCGGTCAAAAGTTTTAGAACATCTACTCATTCAAAGGTTTTTCTTTATTTTTTGCTATTTTCTACACTGTAGAATAATAGTAAAGACATCAAAACTGTGAAATTACACATATGGAATCATGTAGTAACCAAAAAAGTGTTAAACAAATCTAAATATATTTTACATTTTAAATTCTTCAAATAGCCACCATTTGCCTTGATGACAGATTTGCACACTCTTGGCATTCTCTCAACCAGCTTCATGAGGTAGTCACCTGGAATGCATTTCAATTAACAGGCGTGCCTTCTTAAAAGTGAATTTGTGGAATTTCTTTCCTTCTTAATGCATTTGAGCCAATCAGTTGTGTTGTGATAAGGTAAGGGTGGTATACAGAAGATAGCCCTATTTGATATAAGACCAAGTCCATATTATGGCAAGAACAGCTCAAATAAGCAAAGAGAAATGACAGTCCATCATTACTTTAAGACATGAACATCAGTCAATCTGGAAAATGTCAAGAACTTTGAAAGTTTCTTCAAGTGCAGTTGCAAAAACCCTCAAGCGCTATGATGAAACTGGCTCGCATGAGGACCACCACAGGAATGGAAGACCTAGAGTTACCTCTGCTGCAGAGGATAAGTTCATTAGAGTTACCAGCCTCAGAAATTGCAGCCCAAATAAATGCTTCACAGAGTTCAAGTAACAGACACATCTCAACATCAACTGTTCAGAGGAGACTGTGTGAATCAGGCCTTCATGCACAAATTGCTGCAAAGAAACCACTACTAAAGGACACCAATAAGAACCAACTTGCTTGGGCCAAGAAACACGAGCAATGGACATTAGACAAGTGGAAATTTGATATTTTACACACACATGAAGGATAAGCAATCATTTCTGATGAAAAAACAAATGTGAAAAATGTGTGTATATAGTGTTTTGGAACTCTTCACATATTAATATAATATAATTTCATATTCAGTATTTTGTGGGCAATCAGATCAGACATAATGCAAGAGAGAGTTGTGCCATGACAGTTTTCTAGCTGTCCAACCGGCTGCATTATGCTCTGAAAGTCTTCAACTGTAAAACTTTATGATGATTTTTTAATATTCTTTCCATTAGTAGATATTCTAAAAAGGCTCAGGATTACCTAACATTAGTATAGCCATGGTTGTAAGGGTATGTTATGTACATGATGTTTTATGTATGATTCAAGTAATACAGTTAAAATATGAAAATACTGAATAACTTTTTCAGCATAGATGGTCATTTCTTTGGCAGTAAGTTTATCTAAATGTGCATGTGATGAATGGGGTGATTAATTATTGAATGATTAATTAAAAGGCTGTAAATAATGCATTCATTAAATAAAGATAGTGGACTTAAAAATAAATGCTTTTGTGATGTAGTTTCTATGATCTTCCTAGGGATAGGAAAAAGATGGAACAAAGTAAATAGGTGTTAACTTGTGGAATAGATACCAGCTGGAATAGGTTTTAACCAATCAGCATTCAGGATTAGACCCACCCGTTGTATAAATCTCATTATAAACTGGGTGGTTCGAGCCCTGAATGCTGATTGGCTGACAGCGCTGGTATATCAGGCCGTATACCACAGGTAGGACAATTTTTTAAAATTTTTGCTGCTCTAATTATGTTGGTAACCAGTTTATAATAGCAATAAGGCAACTCGGGGGTTGTGGTATATGGCCAATATACCACAGCTAAGGGCTGTATCCAGACACTCACTTATGGCACGCATAAGAACAGCCCTTAGCCGTGGTATATTGGCCATATACCACACCCCCTCGTGCCTTATTGCTTAACTATACTGTATTATCTATTGTTAATGTATGTAGTAGACAGACAGATAGGACAAGTACATTTGCAACTCTTCTACTCTACCAGGAATGAACTGTCCTATCTCTATCCCCTACCTACACCCTCTCACCATCCACCACTGAACCTTCGTCTTATGAGGACCAGCCTGCCTAAGCCCCGGTCCCTCAGTGCATTCTGAAATGGATGGTACAAAACAAAGCACTTCACTCAGCAGGGCAGATGAACACACTTCCATCTCTGCAAGATGAAACGTTGCTTTCAGATCCCTCAAGGAGTTGTTTATTTATCAGCCTTTCCCAACAAATCCAAATTCCATTTCCAGAGGATCCATTAGCGATAGAGTGTGACGAGGTATTGTAGCAGCGCTCATTCAATTCCACTCATGGTGGAGAAATTCTTCCAGGATAAAAATAAGTGTTTGTGTGTGTGTGTGTGTGTGTGTGTGTGTGTGTGTGTGTGTGTGTGTGTGTGTGTGTGTGTGTGTGTGTGTGTGTGTGTGTGTGTGTGTGTGTGTGTGTGTGTGTGTGTGTGTGTGTGACCCATTCTGAACACTTCCCTCCTTCTCTTGCCCCATGTTATAATGAAGATAACCTCTTTGTCTTTCACAACAGAAAAAAGTAGATATTTCCCTCAGGCAAGTCTGAGCTTGTCAAAGCTTTACAAGATGGCCAGACCCACTGGACTAATAACCATGGTGCAACTTGGTCTGTCTGTGTACGTCTAATATTTTTGTAATCGTCACCCTGAACATGAGCAGCCCAGAGGCAGGTGTTAAGGAAGAGTCAGGTCAGGTGGAGGTGGTGGAGCAGGTCTGGGCATGCAGGGGCCATTGTGTTGTTATGCAATTCTGAGTAAACATAAACCAGTTGGATGTGTAGTTAGGTTGGGTCATCCTGAGGTCCATGGCCAATCTGCACATCACTTAAACTCAAACTGAACCACACCACAGCTTGTGGACCTTACGACAGTTTACGTTCTAGACAATCTAATGGAAGGTACAGCTGGGTGGTGAGCTCAAATCTAACATTCCCCCCTGGACAAACGTTTTGTCTGGTGTCAAAGCCAACTCTCCTGAGCTGCCCTGATAGACTTATCTCCCAGCAGGCAGAACCATGGGGCTCTATTCAATCAAGGAACTGTGGCACACTGTCGGCCCAACATGCAGATCTGTCAGGGTGAACAAGCAGGGCGGTCAATTCACCCTGACCCTGTCTGCTTTATGTCCTCCTGGTACTGCTGATTACAGGAGCTGACTGCTGGGGGGGCACAGGACAGCCAAGGAGGATCTGACTGCTGGGGGGGCACAGGACAGCCAAGGAGGAGCTGACTGCTGGGGGGAGGCACAGGACAGCCAAGGAGGAGCTGACTGCTGGGGGGGGCACAGGACAGCCAAGGAGGAGCTGACTGCTGGGGGGGCACAGGACAGCCAAGGAGGAGCTGACTGCTGGGGGGGCACAGGACAGCCAAGGAGGAGCTGACTGCTGGGGGGGCACAGGACAGCCAAGGAGGAGCTGAAGCAAAAGGTGAACGGATACTGATGGGTTCACTCACGTACACAATACATGAACAAAACAAATCAGTTTGGTTTTTATTAGTCTTTCCAGTGATATACAGTAGAAAGCACAACACAGAGTGGGGACGGCTTGAAAGCTCCATGGCTTGTTGTGTGTACGTTTCTATTACATCTGTGCAAACAGTCCCGACCTGACAAACCTATCATTAAACACATGGTCCCCAATCCCCAGAGGCCATTCACTCTGAGAATGATTGCTTCTCATTGTTCCCTGCATCTTCATCCAAACCAAGTGGAAGTCTTTGTGTGGTGGAGAGACGGCTGGGGATCCATCTCCTTCAGATGTGTGAAGCCAGAGCAGAGAAGGGGATGAGGACCTGCATCTGACTGTGTATTGCCTTGCATTAGTCAAGTAAACCTCTGTCTTAATGCACAGCTCTGCTGAGTTTAAAACATAATTCTAAATATATTTCTATACTCTTGAGCATGGTTATAGATACAATGCCTTGCGAAAGTATTCGGCCCCCTTGAACTTTGCGACCTTTTGCCACATTTCAGGCTTCAAACATAAATATATAAAACTGTATTTTTTTGTGAAGAATCAACAACAAGTGGGACACAATCATGAAGTGGAACGACATTTATTGGATATTTCAAACTTTTTTAACAAATCAAAAACTGAAAAATTGGGCGTGCAAAATTATTCAGCCCCTTTACTTTCAGTGCAGCAAACTCTCTCCAGAAGTTCAGTGAGGATCTCTGAATGATCCAATGTTGACCTAAATGACTAATGATGATAAATACAATCCACCTGTGTGTAATCAAGTCTCCGTATAAATGCACCTGCACTGTGATAGTCTCAGAGGTCCGTTAAAAGCGCAGAGAGCATCATGAAGAACAAGGAACACACCAGGCAGGTCCGAGATACTGTTGTGAAGAAGTTTAAAGCCGGATTTGGATACAAAAAGATTTCCCAAGCTTTAAACATCCCAAGGAGCACTGTGCAAGCGATAATATTGAAATGGAAGGAGTATCAGACCACTGCAAATCTACCAAGACCTGGCCGTCCCTCTAAACTTTCAGCTCATACAAGGAGAAGACTGATCAGAGATGCAGCCAAGAGGCCCATGATCACTCTGGATGAACTGCAGAGATCTACAGCTGAGGTGGGAGACTCTGTCCATAGGACAACAATCAGTCGTATATTGCACAAATCTGGCCTTTATGGAAGAGTGGCAAGAAGAAAGCCATTTCTTAAAGATATCCATAAAAAGTGTCGTTTAAAGTTTGCCACAAGCCACCTGGGAGACACACCAAACATGTGGAAGAAGGTGCTCTGGTCAGATGAATCCAAAATTGAACTTTTTGGCAACAATGCAAAACGTTATGTTTGGCGTAAAAGCAACACAGCTCATCACCCTGAACACACCATACCCACTGTCAAACATGGTGGTGGCAGCATCATGGTTTGGGCCTGCTTTTCTTCAGCAGGGACAGGGAAGATGGTTAAAATTGATGGGAAGATGGATGGAGCCAAATACAGGACCATTCTGGAAGAAAACCTGATGGAGTCTGCAAAAGACCTGAGACTGGGACGGAGATTTGTCTTCCAACAAGACAATGATCCAAAACATAAAGCAAAATCTACAATGGAATGGTTCAAAAATAAACATATCCAGGTGTTAGAATGGCCAAGTCAAAGTCCAGACCTGAATCCAATCGAGAATCTGTGGAAAGAACTGAAAACTGCTGTTCACAAATGCTCTCCATCCAACCTCACTGAGCTCGAGCTGTTTTGCAAGGAGGAATGGGAAAAAATGTCAGTCTCTCGATGTGCAAAACTGATAGAGACATACCCCAAGCGACTTACAGCTGTAATCGCAGCAAAAGGTGGCGCTACAAAGTATTAACTTAAGGGGGCTGAATAATTTTGCACGCCCAATTTTTCAGTTTTTGATTTGTTAAAAAAGTTTGAAATATCCAATAAATGTCGTTCCACTTCATGATTGTGTCCCACTTGTTGTTGATTCTTCACAAAAAAATACAGTATTATATCTTTATGTTTGAAGCCTGAAATGTGGCAAAAGGTCGCAAAGTTCAAGGGGGCCGAATACTTTCGCAAGGCACTGTATGTCTTCAATTATCACTGTTGTATACATTATGATAGGAGAAACCTGACAGGTTCCAACTTTTACATTCTCGGCTTTAATGAACAGTCTTTTGGGAGACCAACTGTCATGGTTGATATTCAGTCACACAAAAGAGATCCATTTTTATCAAGTGGATGACTGTCTCTCTATCTGTCACATGAGGGGTTGAACAGACTTATTTAATTTTCTCACATGGTCATTTCGTTTCCACGGTCCATTCCTAATTCTGATCAATGACATCCTCCAGAAAGAAAGACAATCTAAACATAGAAAACAAACAGTATTAGTTTTTACCATGCTGTTTGAACGACCAGGTTGCAGACCAAGTTGCCTACTGTTTGTGACTGGAATCTTCACAGGAACTCAAGTGTGTATTTTTCTCTCAAAGACAAAGCATGGTTGGGAATAATGGTTTAATATCCAATGGTCTTTCATTAACTTCCTCTGTGAAGGTATGCGGTCTCCCACATGAGAAAATACTGTAGTATAGATGGTGTTAGGAGGTCAATGGAACGCAGACCGTGAGGGATAGAAGGAAGCTGGATTGGGGCAAGTTAAACCCATTTTTTTTATTTTTAAAGTGGATATTCATCAAACCCGTCATGATTGATGCATTGTAAGAGACCCAGAAGCATTTCGCTACACCCGCAATAACATCTGCCAAATATATGTATGTGACCAATACAATTTGATTTGATGTGGTTCCTAAAGTCCGATTTTGATATATTTGGCTGTTTTCACTGCATAAAATTAGAAGTTGTCCCTGTTCAGGTTTAGAAGAAGTGACTGCTAAATGCTAACTCCCATAAGTATACGCTGGTATCATAGCTAGAATACAGAAATCGATGCTGGTAGTCAAAGTTGTTTTGAACTGTAATGCAGTTGATTGATGACGATAAGATGAACATATATTGGGGTTGACGTCCATACAAAAATGATACGCCGATTTTTACCTCAATATAGTGTGAAATACACATACATGTATAAACAATAGACTAAAATGTAGGCTAATTTTGCTGGGGGGCAATGAGGAGATTCAGGCTTTCCCCCATGGCATCTTTCCGCTACGCGTTTACATGGCATTTCCATTGTTTTGGTCGAGTTCCATTGACCTCTTTACTGAATCTATACCGCATAGTTTCTAAAACATGCTGTTCTGTCTTTGTCCATACTATGGTATAAATACTATAGTATTCACTGAAGTATTTTGACGACTTTACTGTAGTATTCACTGTAGTGTTTTGTGCAAAAGCACTACAGTGAATTCTATGGTATTTACAGTTAACTATAGTATAAACAGTGTAGTAAAAAGAAAACTGTAGTATATACTATAGTAATGATTTTTTCTTCCCTCAAATCGTGAGTGTAATGAAAACAGAGGCAGGTTGAAACTTTTCAAGTACATTTAAGGAGAAGGTAGAAGGATGCATGTGTGTGAAAGGAACAATACAAGGAATGGACTTGGAATGCTGGAATGATAACCCCCATGAATAAACCACTTCATTCCCAAACAGCATCTCTTTAATGTGAGGGGAACTAAATAGGCCCAATGAGTGATAATCCAATCTGTTGTGGTAAAGAATTATCGGAAGTGGCATTCCTGTTCTATTATTCACCCAGGAACATGGAAGTGCCTCTGTGGTGTCCTGCAGTGGTGGTTCACAAGTTCAGAAAGCAGTTGATTCCTTATATGAAACGGTAGCGGGAGCATGTCTCACCCCTGAGGACTCCGGACAGAAAATAAAACCACAGCATGGGCTTAATGCCATTTTTAATATAGCTATGTTCTAGATCTCTCTGTGTATACACCAACACAAAGCTGGGGTCATGCAGTGTTCCCTCTGGCTTTGATGGGCAGCAAGGTAAAGGTCAGAGGTCACAGATCTGTCAGATAGTTCTCCTGTTGAGGCTGTAATTAACTTGGGCCCCTCTGAGAAAGGGGGTGAAAGGATTGTCTCCTTTAGATTTGGTCTGACTAGATTTGGTCTCATCCTTGGCCCTATAGATAGTCCAGTCTGAACATCTCCCAATCTCAGTGCATCAGCAGGATATCTGACCATTGATGTCAAAACAAAAGAGGGGTCCAATTAGAGCAGCATCATGTCAGAGAATCCTGAGGTGACAGGCTGGGGGTGAAACATCTTCACTGCTGTTTGCGAGCCTCTGTTCACGTCTGTTTGAGAACCTCTGATCAGGTGATCCTTAGTCATCATCATTTATGTCACATTTTAGTAATTTAGCAGATGCTCTTATCCAGAGCGACTTACAGGAGCAATTAGGGTTAAGTGCCCCACCTCTACACTGCTCTATCCCTATGGGGAATGTGGATTATCATCAATAATGAATACCAAACAACAGCCTCCATTCCAGACCAGACTGCGGAAAGAAGGGAATGCCCTGTAACACAGCATGTTGAATAATTATTATCTATTGCTATTGAACCTTTATTTAACTTGGCGAGTCAGTTAAGAACAAATTCTTATTTTCAATGACGGCCTACACCGGCCAAACCCGGATGACGCTGGGCCAATTGTGCGCCGCCCTATGGGACTCCCAGTCACAGCCGGTTGTGATACAGCCTGGATTCGAACCAGGGTGTCTGTAGTGACGCCTCTAGCACTGAGATGCAGTGCCTTAGACCGCTGCGCCACTCAGGAATTAGCTCTTGCAAATCTCTCGATTGTTATAAGAAAGTATTTTCTGCCACATCATTGCAATAAATGCATGTGTTCATTTGAGTTGTGTGCTGTGTGTGTGTGTGTGTGTGTGTGTGTGTGTGTGTGTGTGTGTGTGTGTGTGTGTGTGTGTGTGTGTGTGTGTGTGTGTGTGTGTGTGTGTGTGTGTGTGTAAGGGCAGATGCTCCGTCCTCTTTTCTATTTCCCTCACCTCACAGCTCCCCTGATGAATAAGAAGGTGGGTTGACATTGCAGGCATTGTCTGGGTCTTGAAGAGAGTCTTATTTGATTAGCTGCTCCCTGCTTTATGAAGCCTGGCATCTGGCTCCCTGGGCCAGCTAACTGGTTAATACAGGGTAACACTACACCTTCCTTCCCAATGCCTGGGACCGGGTGACTGCACTGGGATCTCCCTAATCAGCTGTATGGATGGAGGGATGTGTGTATGTATGCTGGAGGTAGATGTGATGGGAGCAGAGTCTCTCTCACCTGCTCTCCTCTTAGGACATCATTATACTCAACACAATAATCTCTCTCTTTTACTAATCAGACTAACAATCAGTAGTCAATTTGACCAATCAAAAGAACAAGTGCCTACCATGAATCAGCCAGTAAAAGCAGACCTCGTTAAAATATTAAAATTACTTCCTGGAAGGACTATTCTGCTTTTGAAAAGGTTTTATGTAACTGGCATTCACAAAACATTATTAACCGGACTATACTGTATATATACTGAATAACAAAGCTCATATCGTGGAACACTTCTCAACCACTAAGAACAACATTCTAAATGTACAATCACGCAGATTTTAATACATTGCAGAAATGATAGAGGCAAACAAAAGATGTAAAAAGCCACACACCAGTCCGTAACACCATTGATCAAGATAGTGCCAACGGTGGCCTCTCTTTCAGAAGAGATCGGTGGGATTCATTAAAAGCAATGTAATTACTGTAGCTGGGACTACACCTGTCCCCGGCAGACTGCGGATCTAACATGCAGTACACCTGCCTGCCTATTGTGATTGGCCAAGAGGCACAGCAGGGAAGTGCGTGCTGTGTGTGCAGCTCCCAGAAGCCTCAGTTCCTCCAGGAGAGAGAAGGGTCCTCTCCATCAGCGCTACTTTAAATATTCATGCTGGATCAACAGTGGAACACAGTCCTTCTCCTGGGTTTTCTCCTTCTTTGCTTTGGGAGGCATAGGTCTATGGCGGCAGACCCATTATGGGCCGTTATCGTGCACATACACACAAGCAGAGCACACACAGTAAGCCGTCGTCATACTTAATACCTGATGAAAGCAGGCATATTGCAAGTGTTAAAGTGCATTAATCAGACAAATGTCAATTTTCACAGAAAAACAGAAAAATGAATATACACCTTGTCCTGTTGGACAGCAATGTTATAAAAAGCTATCATTGATCACTCTTGACGAATTACCGCACTGTCAAATATTAGAGTCAGAAGGCTCTTTTTCATCTAAAACCAGACGACGACGTGAGACCTCAGAGAGAAGAAGCTACATTGTGGGTAGGAGCATGGTTGGTATCTCAGGAAGGGGTATCAGGTACCGGGGGACCCTGGGAGTCCCTAGGGGCCAGAGCTCATTAGGCAGCTGCTTAAATGAGAGAGCAGAGGGAGAGATGGGATAACTTGTGGCTCTCGTTAATGCTGTACTAGATGGTAACAATGGGAAAGAGAAGGAGAGATACCTGGAGACCATTCTGACCTAAATAGACAGGGTGAAGAACATTGTGTACAAATATTGGTGATGTAACAAGCACATTTACATCAGCCAAGATCTCCCTCATCACCACAGATTGGCAAAGTAATTTTGAAGTAGTAGTGCTTGGTGAATGTATGTATAAATCCTAGTATGAATGCCTTATTCCAACAGAATTTTATTTTTGACATTTTGATATTGTCTTCTAGAGCTCTCTAGAAGACACAGTCACAAGGGCATATATTACACTACACAATCAAGCACACAATTTGGCCAAATGATTCAGTGCACTTACTAAAAAACATGTCCTAGGCCAATCCTAATTATGGGGCTTGGATACTTGATGAGAATGCAGACCTCTGCGTCATTCAGAGCATTGTTTCTGGGGTATTGTTCGATACCCCTTTTCTGATCATATGAATACTTAATTGAGCAACTCTTTAGCATTTGAATCTGTCCATCCCATGGCTGAGAGAGGGGTCTTTGTGCAGTGGTAATCATGGGGGCTTGCTCTGGCATTAGGGTCAGGACCTGTCCACACTCAAGATGCCTCCCTTTTTTATGTCACAGAACCAATTATCCTGGACCACAGGGACACGCACCAGCTTCTGTCAGGAGGAGAGAGAGAGACCAAATACTGCTGTAACCTTTGGGAATAGGACTACCCCGTGTTAGGCCATCTAAGGTTCCAGCAGTATTTCCTCTCTCTCTCTCCCTCCCTCCCTCCCTCCCTCCCTCCCTCCCTCCCTCCCTCCCTCCCTCCCTCTTTCTCTCCCTCTCTCTCTTTCTCTCCCTCTCTCTCTCTCTCTCTCTCTCCCTCCCTCCCTCCCCCCCTCTCCCTCTTTCTCTCCTTCTCTCTCCCTCTCTCCCTCCCTCCCTCCCTCCCTCCCTCCCTCCCTCCCGACATCAGACACAGTGGGCTCAGCAGGGGGTGGCATTCCAAAAGGACCATGCTAACCTCCCATTGGTCAACCGCAAGCTCAAGTTAACAGCTCATATGAACACCAACTGGCTATTTGAAGAGGAGAATGTGTGCACTTATTTGGAGGGTAAACATGTGGGTAACAATAAAGACAGTCAGGCTAATAATAAATCATGAAATAAGTATAGAGATGGTGGGTTGGCTTTTTGGAGAACAGACAAAAAATGATTTGGGTCCATCCATCTGTAACGTGTTTACTTGGATATGACTGAATCTGTGTACAGAATTGGAATGGACAAAAAGGAGAACACTGAAACAAGAATGTCGAGCCCCATGTCAGATCATAATCAACGAACAGTACTATCAATAAGATCTTGCTTTTCTGCTTCAAAGTTATATTGGCCCTAGAGTAACTGAAGCTATTTGTTATGCACCTGTGTTAGACTAATAATGTACAAGAGGGACTGATTGAGACATTGCCGGGTCATGCAGGTTTCACAGTGCCCCCTGCTGATGGTCTCCATAAAACTGGCCTTCTGGTACTCATGATGGCAGGTAGGTGATATAAGCCTGTGTGTGTTTACTTCGATTATACTTCCTCTTCTGCACATCAACCACACAATAAACCTACACAACCACTTACCTGAAATATGCTAATAGAATTCACAGAGTGTGGTCTGTCTCTTATACGCTTCCTCTCATCTCCATGTGACTATCTCTTTATTGCTGTCCAGTTTCCTGAGAGTCATTTTACCATGACAACAGGAATGTGCCTATATAGCCCTCCTCTCCTCCCTGTCTGGTCAAGGTCACTATTGTCTACAAAATGACCCTGTATGTCCTTAACATGATGTTTAATGTCCGGTCCTTCATTTTAGACTATGACGATTTTTATAGTCAACATGTAATACATATGTGAACAAAAAAACAGGTAGAACACTTAAGCAATAGTTCTTCATGATACTAATGTTGATATAGAAATACTGCATGGTACAGATCCATTTGATAGTTTACACCAGAATATGTGTCTGTTGAAAGAAGAGACAGGCCAGGACTGACGTGGATACTGTGAAATGTTTGGTGCTGTCTTGTAATGGCAATATACCCCAAAATAATCAGAGGGGTAATATGATAGATCTGGAATGTATAGTTACTTGGACAAGGGACACTGTTCGCCAATATTGCAAGTCTGGGCTTGAGGCGGAGGCGGCCCTGGGTCAACACTGGTGGCCTTTCAACTGATAATAAAAGGTTGGATCATGAACAACCTTGACAGTTCTTGACAAGCCGTTTAACGTGAACTATTGTTCTTCAAAGTGTGTATTCTTTTATGATTCCTAAATATTGTGAATATAGCATGTATCATTTCTAGAATAGCCCTGTACAAATAATTCTCAACAATTTAATTCTACACCCTCCGAGGCGCCCTCTAGTGGGGAAACTGCAGTATAACCATCGGCAGATGACTAAATATGGTCCTTGCAAAAAAAAAAATCACAAAATGCATTGTAAACGATGGGCTGTCAATAAATAACATACAGACACATTCACTGAGAATCGATGATGCACATCAGAACTGCAGTCTGCTTCCAAGAACAGGCGCCATGTTTGAGTAGAACAGTATGTTTGGCAAGAACCCACCGAGACCCATAATTGTGCACCATTGATAAGGACTAATAACTACTTGTCTCACTGTCCATTGTGTGTTGATGTGAATGACCTATACTTCTGAACCAAACCTGCTACCACAGCAAGCCCGTACATGCTCTGACTGACTGTTGATTACTGATTAGACAGTTCAGGCACATACATTCCAAACAGGAACTAGTGAAACACCTGTAATAATAATATGCTGCAATTGTTCTTGAGTCAATGGATTGGTCACGGTTGGTATTATTTTCCCCATATCATGTGTGCAAGGGGTGATACAGATCTTTATCGACATTATGTCATTTTTTTTGAGTATCTGCCCACTGGGCGAAAACTGGTTTAATCAACGTTGTTTCCACGTCATTTCAACCCTAAATTCAAGGTGATGACGTTGAATCAATGTGGGAAATTGATTGGATTTGAAAAAAGTTTCGAAAGCATTCCACAGGCCCATGTTGACTCCAATGCTTCCCACAGTTGTGTCAAATTGGTTGGATGTCCTTTGGATGGTGGACAATTTGTGATCCACACGGGACACTATTGAGCATAAAAAAGCCATCAGCATTGCGGTTCTAGACAGACTCAAACCTGTGGGCCTGGCACCTACTACCATACCCTGTTCAAAGACACATATTTTGTCTTGCCCATTCACCATCTGAATAGCACACATACACAATCCATGTCTCAATCCATGTCTCAATTGTTAAAAATCCTTCTTTAACCTGTCGTCTCCCCTTCATCTACACTGATTGAAGTGGATTTTGTGACATCAATACGAATCATATCCTGGATTCACCTAGTCAGTCTGTCCTGGAAAGAGCAGGTGTTCTTTATGTTTTTTACACTCACTGTATATTATGTATTTTCAAGCCCTCATATTCCCTCCATTCATTAGTCCAAATATGACATTGTGTGGTTTCTTTTATGCAACAAACTGGATCCTGGACACTGGATGACTGTCTCTAAGCACAAAGAGGAGAGTGTCTCTCACTGGACACTTGCCGGGCTTGGCTACGGTCTGCGTCAAGTTACAAGGTCAGTCAGTCAGCAAGTGCAAGGCCGGGTCCCTCCCCAAGACAATCAACTAACCCTAACCTCAACCCTAACTCTAACCCTAGCTTCATGTCCACACTCCGTCTCAACCCTAACCCTAAAGTTTACCGTATGCTTCCCAGTCAAAACAGTTTGTGCATTTATTATATATTTTTTGTTAGTTCTGGTCTTTGGCTGTTTTTTTCGTCTGTTCATGCACACAAAAACATTTCTTGAGGCAAGTCGAAGTTCGGTAGCCAAAGTCTACGCCCCTTAGTCTGTGATTGGTCAACAGTACTACGACTAGTAAGAGTGGGAACATGAAGAGTTTGTTCTCATTCAAAGAGAGACGACTTGGTTTCATGCATTTTTTCACTTGAGAAATACTGCACCAAACATCTTAGTTAAATGTAAAATTGCCTGACAAAGATAACCTCACAAAAACCGTCAAAATTAATGACCGATTTCTTGAGTTATTTTAGATTAATTCTGACTATTTTGAGGAAGTATTTCTGGCTATGTTGTTGCTACGGTGACTCAGGATGGACAAATGCTTTTTTCTTGTTTTTCAAGCAAAGGTCTTTAGGGAGTATGAGAGTATGCCAAGTTCTGCTAGGAGCAAACCAAACCTACAGTATGTTGGATTCCTTAACCCTAGCTTCATGTCCACACCCTGGCTCAACCCTAACCCGAACTTCATTTAGGAGGACTCAGACCATATTTACCCATGGATTTCAGCCACCCATCCTCCCTTTTCCCATTGCTGTTGACCTGTAGCCCAGTCTCTGTGTCATTTGTTAGGCCAAGTAGAGCTACTAGTCTCATAACCAGCTAGCGTAATCTCCCAGCACAGAAGGGTAGAAGTGTTATGAGACTACGCTGTCAGAGGATGGGTGATCCTCTGGATGTGCCTGAGCAGGCAGCAGGTCGGTACAGATTAAAACAGTCTGGCACACTGTGCCAACCTCACCCACTAACCTCATTAAGCTGACACTGCCAGTACAGCTCAAGAACCAATTCCATTTGCACACACACTGATGCACATGCAGGCACACATGTGCACACATACAGCCTGTAATTGAACCCACAAATGCTGATGCTCCAGATACTCAACTAGTCTAAAGAAGGCAAGTTTTATTGCTTCTTTAAATCAGCACAATAGTTTTCAGCTGTGCTAACATAATTGCAACATGGTTTTCTAATGATCAATTAGCCTTCTGAAATTATAAACTTGGATTAGCTAACACAACGTGCCATTGGAACACAGGAGTGATGGTTGCTGATAATGGACCTCTGCACGCCTATGTAGATATTCCATAAAAAATCAGCCGCTTCCAGCTACAATAGTCATTTACAACATTGTCTACAGTGTATTTCTGACCAATTTTATGTTATTTTAATAGACAAAAAAATGGCTTTTCTTTCCAAAACATTTCTAAGTGACCCCAAACTTTTGAACGGTAGTGTACACCACACACACACACACACACACACACACACACACACACACACACACACACACACACACACACACACACACACACACACACACACACACACACACACACACACACACACCATTATGTAACACTACATTATAGTGCTCTTATTATTCTGTCATTATTTCTTGAAAGTATTGTCACATCCTGATCCAGTGATCCATGATTTTAGGTTATCAAAGGTTTTAAGAATATAATGATATTCGTCAACAACTTTGTAAAATGGAGTCTTATGTATCTGAGTGTAATCCAAAACATTGGACACTAACAAACAAGGACATGATGTCACATGGAAAACATATAGGAGGTGAGAACCTGATATGCCCTCCCAAACCCCCATTGCACGTCACCACAGCATCATTTCCTCCTCAACTCTCATTTAAAGTGGCTAGAAGCTGCAGCTCAGAGGTTTGAGTGCTCCTTGAGATAATTACCTTCCTGACAACAGCAGTGAGACCCTACTCTCCTCTCCTCTTCCCTTTTCAAGCAAACTAGTGAGACTAGGAAGACAAGAGCTTTAGGTGGATCCCCAAAAAAATCACGTGATTAAAAAACACAATCTGTGCATACGCTTTAGGCCTAATATCCAGTGAGCCCAACAAGTGGGGATTTTCTCATTGTGATTGTCTTGGAAAAACGCAGCTGTTGACTGGAAATAGAGATTTCACCATCCGTTTCTAAAGTTATCCTACCGACAATGCTTTTTGGTAGAATAGTGGTCTACAGAGCCGAGTTACTCCACATTCAGTGGTGTTAAAGCTATTATGGCTTTGCTAAGCCTGTGTGGATAAGACTATGGGGGGTATCTCAAAAGTCATGTTGACGTGGGCAAAGTTGTCTTAGTTGTCTACAATATCATCTTAATGTAAACAGTATGACAAGTAATGAAAGGCTATACTAATAACTGATAAGGAATGGACGGCATTACATTATTTAGCTCTCTCATCATAATCTTATTAGCTTTCTGTAAACTACTCAAGGAAGATTGTTTTGGGGATTCATGTCAATTTCAGTCACTATGTGAAGAAATGCTGCCATCTAACAATTTATCTGGCAATCTCAATATTTAGAAACTAACAGATAAAGTAGCACCTTACCGATGGCCCTGGTAGAAATATAAAAAGAAAATATAATATTCTACATGTGGATTAGCTGCATACAGCACAAAATAAAAATCACATCAATTATCACCATAAATAACTATCACAGTGCTACATAAATGATCACCATAAATAACTAGCACAGTGCTACATAAATGATCACCATAAATAACTATCACAGTGCTACATAAATGATCACCATAAATAACTAGCACAGTGCTACATAAATGATCACCATAAATAACTATCACAGTGCTACATAAATGATCACCATAAATAACTAGCACAGTGCTACATAAATGATCACCATAAATAACTAGCACAGTGCTACATAAATGATCACCATAAATAACTAGCACAGTGCTACATAAATGATCACCATAAATAACTAGCACAGTGCTACATAATTGATCACCATAAATAACTAGCACAGTGCTACATAAATGATCACCATAAATAACTATCACAGTGCTACATAAATGATCACCATAAATAACTAGCACAGTGCTACATAAATGATCACCATAAATAACTAGCACAGTGCTACATAAATGATCACCATAAATAACTAGCACAGTGCTACATAAATGATCACCATAAATAACTAGCATAGCGCTACATAAATGATCACCATAAATAACTAGCATAATGCTACATAAATGATCACCATAAATAACTAGCACAGTGCTATATAAATGATCACCATAAATAACTAGCACAGTGCTATATAAATGATCACCATAAATAACTAGCACAGTGCTATATAAATGATCACCATAAATAACTAGCACAGTGCTACATAAATGATCACCATAAATAACTAGCACAGTGCTACATAAATGATCACCATAAATAACTAGCATAGCGCTACATAAATGATCACCATAAATAACTAGCATAGTGCTACATAAATGACATCATCATATATGATCATACTACTTTATTTGACTACAGATCTGTTCATCTGTCTGGTGACATCAAGAGTAGTCGTTCTGTAACCTACTCATCCTACCCGGTTCCTCCAGGCCCAGTAGATATAAACAGGTTTACTCTCCTCCAGGCAGCCCAGCAAACAGGCTGCTTTCATTCTCATTAATTAGCAGCTGAGCTAAACCTCTAAGCCATGAAATCAGCCTTACAGCAATCCACCCAAATCTCCCTCTCTCTTTCTCTCTGGGTTTGTTACAGTGAAAGCCCACATGTCCTTGGAACTGCACACACATGCCTATCATGCCAGTAAGCCAGAAGCCACGCTACATCTCTTTCCATGGGGCCCTTGGGGGTGTCTCCAAAACACACCCCCAAGGGCCCCACGTGTCAACGCAATGTGAGCTACAGTATATCGGCTACGTTTGCTACATGCACATACCCTGGACCAGATCCACGACATACAAACGTGGGAATATTGTAGCACGAGGCCGGCACATGAGAGCCGCCCAGAAAGGACGAAGTGGGCGCTGACGTTAGCGTGCCAAAATGACATCATCGATGTGAGAGAAAAAAACATTGGTGATCTTGTTCACACTTTGAGCTTTAACTTCTAAAGCTTAATGGAGGCTTCAAAACTCTTTAAGCCTACACAGACGTTTCACTAATCATGTTTTACTATATCATATAATGGTGATATAAGTAGCCCTTACATACAGTATGGTGCATTGAAGTGTGAACTTGGTGGATTTCTTTATGGATTGATTTAATAACAGTACAGTGAAAGGGAGAATAGATTAAAAACTGGCCTTCAATTGCGTTTTGAGAAAACCCTGAACAAAATGAAGACTGAGGAGAATGAATGAATCAATCCCTAACATAATGTATATCACAGAGTTCAATGGTTTCCTTTAACCCAGACACTGCGCTGCATAAACATGCGTGTCACCAGATTTGGTGAATTTTCCACCTCACGTGCCCAGACAGTGATCCCCTCTTTGGAATGACCACTTTGACAGATCAGGGGATGGGCCAATAAGAGAGAGAGTGCGTGAAAGAGGGGGATAATGAAAGAGAGAGATAGCAAGAGAAGGAGATCAGGGAGCTTGCAGTGTAGGTGTTGAGGCAAAAGGACAGGTACTATTCTACTGGTGAGGAGAAAGACTAGTCAGTTGACAGAGAGAGACTGGCAGATAGAAAGCACAGAGCAAGATAACCTCAGATGTGTATTTAGTGTTGCATTCAAAGACTATTATCATCATCAAACCACTCTGGAACAAAAAAACGGTCAAGAGGAAACCAACATCTAACCAAGAAAATATCTACAGTAGTCTCTACAACAGAAGACTGGAAAGAGAGCTGCTATACTTGTAAAGACAGTACAGAGACTGTTTCCTCGTTATTATTCACCAGCCCAGTAACTGACCATCATGACACATCAAGTCAGCCGCTCCCCGTTCCTCAAGCCCTTCTACACCAGGACCCCGGTTGGTGGGGTCATTCCGCGAACCCAGAGACGCCACACACTCCCCGCCAGCGAGTTCAGGAACCTGACCCCACAGGACGCCATCAGCGTGTTCGAGATCGAGAGAGAAGGTAAGAGTGTCTCCAGATTCTACTGGTTACTCAGAAAATGTTGATTGTATAGGATTTGTTGGATTAGAGATACTTTGGGGTTTTATGTTCAACAAAATGCACATTTATCTTATAATCTCTAACACATAATGACAATAGCTGTCAGTCTCCACAATATAAATAGCTCAGGAAAGTAAACAATGCCATAACCACCAAATGTGTGTTTATCACAGATTTTTGTCCCAAAAAATGGATTGTGAATAACATCAATAAACTGTGATAAGAGAACAAGCAGCCTGTAATCCCTGGTTTGTTTGCTAATCTTCCAAGAAGCTTCATCTGCTCACTGACTGACCGTGTGTCTCGTCTTTCCTCCCACCAGCATTCGTCTCTGTGTCTGGTGAGTGTCCACTCACTCTTGACGAGGTGCTGAACTTCCTAAGTCAGTGTCCAGAGCTCTCCCTGGGCTGGTTTGAAGAGGGCCAGCTGGTGGCGTTCATCATCGGCTCAGGCTGGGGCAAAGAGAGACTGGAGCAGGTGAGACAGACACCACAATTTACAGTAGCTACATCCATTGCATATTTGGAATTGTTTTGCACCCAAAAAACATATATTTGTTTTTCATAATCTAAAAGGTAACCATCAATAAAATACATGTTTTTTACTCTGATCATACCTGGTTATTAACCCTAACTTTGCCTTTCCCTACCCCAGGAGGCCATGACCCAGCATATCCCAGAAACCTCGGCAGTGCACATCCATGTGCTGTCTGTGCACCGCCACGCTCGCCAGCAGGGTAAAGGTTCCATCCTGCTGTGGCGCTACCTGCAGTACCTGCGATGTGTGCCAGGCCTCCGGAGGGCCCTGCTGGCCTGTGAGGAGTTCCTGGTTCCCTTCTACCAGAAGGCAGGCTTCAAGGAGAAGGGGCCTTCTGCCATCACCGTGCCCAACCTCACCTTCCAGGAGATGGAGTACCATATCGGCGGAGCGGCCTACGCACGGCGGAACAGCGGCTGCTAGTCACTGCCGGCCGTCACCACCCCACTCATAATCACATCAACCCTAGCACTGGAACTCATCCACCATGTAAACATAGACTCTGGTCATCACAGTTGACCGTCCAGACCACACTATAGCAGACAGACAGATCCAAGCACCAACCTGGTCTCAGAACATTTCATAATATTCTGTAAGTAAAATCGAGACACTCCATTTAGTATGATAGGTTACATTTGGTATGGTTACATAAGACAGATGGTTACTTAAGGAGGGTGGTTGGTCGGGATGAGTTGGCGTATAACACGAACATCTAGCAAAGGTTGCGAGTTCAAATCTCATCACGGACAACTTTACAACTTTTCACTACTTACTACTTTTTAGCTACGTTGCAACTACTTAGCATGTTATCCAAAACTTCCCCTAAGCCTAACCTTAACCCTTTTAGCTGACCTTTCATGGTTAGCTAACCTTTCACGTAACTTCAACCTTTACCCTTTTAGCTAATCTTCCCCTAAACCTAACCCTAACCTTAACCCTTTAACCTAACTCATAAACTTAACCCTAACCCTTAGCCTAGCTAATGTTAGCGAGCTTGCTAACGTTAGGCACCTAGCTAGAATTTTCAACATATCATACGTTTTGTAAAATCCCAATATATTGTATGCTTTGCAAATTCTGAACATTTAATACGAATTGTAATTCGTAACATATCATATATGAAATGGGTGACGGACGTCTACCAATCAACACATACCATACCAAACATAACATATCATACTAAATGGATTGTCCCAGACTTACATACAGAATAATATGAAATGCTCTGAGATCAGGTTGCAACCACAGGTGCTCCATGAGAGAAGGCACTGCCCCATCAATCTCAGCTGCAGCACCAGCAGGCTCCGAGACACCATCTTTCAGTGCCTCACAGAAAGCATCCCGATCCCCTGCAACATAGAGAGGGGACATGCACCATCGCATGAAGGGGACAAGGATGGGTTTTCTTAGAAAACAGCAACAGAAAGCAAAAAAAATTCTGTTAGCGATAGAAGACAGAATCAGAATATGCTTGAGATGCAATGTCGAGTTTCAGCATATTTTGTGTACGTCATTGAATTAACAAAGTTCTAATTTTTCAGTCCCAACATTCTTCATTTTTATTATGCTTAATTTTGAGAGTATTTAAATGAAATATTCCTTGCCACAAATCGTACTTTGTAGTACTATTCTTGTTTGAGGTCTTTATTATTACTAATACTACTATGGTTATTGAGATACTAATACTACTATTGTTATTGAGATACTGTTACTGAGATACTACTATTATTGACTATTATTGAATTCTCTGAGTGTGATGTAAATACCATTTTATTTTTGTATTAGTCCTCTGGTGTGTTGAAATCTTAGGCTGTAGCTTATCTTTTCGTATTAACACTACGATGAACTAAGGCAATAAAGGGAAACAATGCCACTGATTTCATAGCTCCTCATGCTCCCTTTAACATTGACATACATCACGAAAACAGTGGTGCCTTCAACAAAGCTGATTGTTAGCGAACGGTAACTAATGTTCATGTCTGAAAGTAAACGGCAGCATCAGTCACCACAGAAAATCAAACAGACTTCACTGACGGATTTCTTTTCAAGTTTTTTTTTACTTGTTCTATTCAGTTACATATGAGTAGATAGGTAGCTAAAACACTACCTTGTTTCAATCCATCATTACTTCTTAAGAAGCAACAAACAAATAAAAGGATAGCATTCGAGTGCTCAACGTATTGTAACAAAAATATGGCAGTAGTTGGTACATTTATCAGCAAGGCACCAAAGGTATTAATGTCTGATTTGTTTGTCCCTGGTTGTTTTGAGAGGTTGCCTGAATAATTACAAAACCTACTCCTGGATTGTGAGTGTTAAAAACATGAAAATAAAATTTTAAAAAGAACAAATTGAAAAAATACAGAAATATTTCCTTCTGTCTATTGCACCAGTGATGACTCCTCCAAACCCTGCCTTATACGTGAAGAGAGAGAGAAATGTGGGAGGGGCTTAGATAAGGGGTTAGACCATACCCTTCTCTCATTGGTCAGTGGAGGAGAGAAAATGGTGTGTGTGTGGGGGGGTGAAAAGAATGTGATTAATGTCTCATGACGAGTGCAGTGGCATTCCTACTTATTCATACAGACAGACGAGTAAAAAACACAAGCATATTGTCATCAAAGTTCAGTTCACAGAGCCAGAGGAGAGGGAGCTCCACACAGGACCCTCCCCTCCTCTTTAGCCACACTATAGGGCAGAACAGAGACAAGGATTGGTTGATAACACCTGCCAATCGATGCCTCTTGACCTGACGTCCCTCCTCCGGCGCTACCTTCCGTCTCCTCAGTGGAGGTGGGCGTTGAGGTCGTACTTCTCACAGAACTTGTCTGTGAAGGGGATGCAGGTGAGCAGTTCACACCAGTCACACTTGATGGGGTAGACATAGAAAAGCACCACGAGGCCGGCGAACAGCCCCAAGAACACCACCAGGAAGACGATGATCTGCAGCCGCTTGCGGTACATGTCCATGCGTCCGAAGCTGATGTAGGGCAGGAAGGCGAAGGACAAGAAGAAGCCAGAGATGAAGCCAAAGATGTGGGCAAAGTTGTCGATCCAGGGCAGCAGGCCGAAGGCGAAGAGGAAGAGCACCACACACAGCAGCTTGATGAAGGCCCGCCACGGCTGGGCCAGGATCTGCCAGCTCTGGAACAGCTCCACAAACAGGCAGGCCAGGATGCCAAACTGGGAGCCTGCCGGACCCACCTGACGGAGGGAGGGGGAGAGAGAGGGACCACTCAGGTCAACATAGAAATACTCAGCACCTAGAGTGGACACATTCTATTAGACACATTCTATGAGCTGCACAAAACAATGACAAATCACCCCCAGTCTGAACCATACATCTTGTCTGTCTCATCTGACACTATTACCAGTCATGTGTTCTGAGCTGTCCAAATTGAACCCTACATATTGAGGTGTGCGTGTTAGTGTGTGTTATGGGTTTATTGAGACCTCTGCTCTGTAGGGCAGGAAGATGGCGCTGGCTAGGTTTCCGGTGATGCCAGACAGGATGTATATGATGGAGATCCTTAGCCAGCCTGCCAGCTTCTCCAGGTCTCTCAGGATGGTCATCTGGAAGCACACTGACACCATGCAGTGAAGGATCCTACAGGGGAACAGAAAGACACGTTACACCATGATGTGAAGGATCCTACAGGGGGACAGAAAGACACGTTACACCATGATGTGAAGGATCCTAAAGGGGGACAGAAAGACACGTTACACCATGATGTGAAGGATCCTACAGGGGGACAGAAAGACACGTTACACCATGATGTGAAGGATCCTACAGGGGGACAGAAAGACACGTTACACCACGCAGTGAAGGATCCTACAGGGGGACAGAAAGACACGCTACACCATGCAGTGAAGGATCCTACAGGGGGACAGAAAGACACATTACACCATGATGTGAAGTATCGTACAGGGGGACAAAAAGACACGTTACACCATGATGTGAAGGATCCTACAGGAGGACAGAAAGACACGTTACACCATGATGTGAAGGATCCTACAGGGGGACACCACACAGTGAAGGATCCTACAGGGGGACAGAAAGACACGTTACACCATGCAGTGAAGTATCGTACAGGGGGACAGAAAGACACGTTACACCATGATGTGAAGGATCCTACAGGGGGACAGAAAGACACGTTACACCACGCAGTGAAGGATCCTACAGGGGGACAGAAAGACACGCTACACCATGCAGTGAAGGATCCTACAGGAGGACTGAAAGACACGTTACCCCATGATGTGAAGTATCGTACAGGGGGACAGAACGACACGTTACACCATGATGTGAAGGATCCTACAGGGGGACAGAAAGACACGTTACACCATGCAGTGAAGTATCGTACAGGGGGACAGAAAGACACGTTACACCATGATGTGAAGGATCCTACAGGGGGACAGAAAGACACGTTACACCACGCAGTGAAGGATCCTACAGGGGGACAGAAAGACACGCTACACCATGCAGTGAAGGATCCTACAGGAGGACTGAAAGACACGTTACCCCATGATGTGAAGTATCGTACAGGGGGACAGAACGACACGTTACCCCATGATGGATCCTACAGGAGGACTGAAAGACACGTTACCCCATGCAGTGAAGGATCCTACAGGGAGACAGAAAGACACGCTACACCATGCAGTGAAGGATCCTACAGGAGGACTGAAAGACACGTTACACCATGATGTGAAGGATCCTACAGGAGGACTGAAAGACACGTTACACCATGATGGATCCTACAGCGTGTATGCGTGTGAATGTAAGAGTATGTCCTCTGCATGTGATGAAGGGATCCAGCTAATCCGGCTGCTGTGAGAAGACACCTCCCCAGCCAGCCAACCAGGGATCTCTAGATTATCCAGCATCAATATGTCTCTGCTGTCTGTCTATCTCCTCAAGCCTAATGAGGGCTGCTGCCTGCAGAGGGGACACTTCCTTTAATTACCCCGGGGAGGAGAGGAGAGACAGATAAGAGGCAGCAAAAAGATGAAAGAGGACTGCTACTCTGCTCCCTCCTCTTCCCCAGCGGTACGTTAGTGTACACACTCAGCTCCTGCTACTAATAGGCTCATGACACCTGCGCTGTGGAACCACTGACATTCTGACTGAAGAAGTCAAAGACAATAATGAGTGGCTTGAAGAAGGAGCTATTGGAGAACGTGTACATGAAACATAATGAACCAGTGAGAGGACACATAATTGGTCACCCAATGGAAGGAATCGTAGGCCACCCTTCTGCCTCATTGTAATACAGCTGCTCCAGGGATGTCTAACAGTACAGTACCTGTCGAATGTATTAAATGCTGCTAAGATGGACAGAGGATTTGTTATGAAATGGCGGAGGCAGGCAGCCACTTACCCAGCGTGCAGGAAGAGCGAGAGCCACAGTCTGTAGAACTGGTCTGGGATCTCTGGGTTGAGGAAAGGCAGCAGGCCACACACATCATCCATGCAGTGAACCTGGGGGAGGAGGTAGAATACATCACCTACAGGACACCATCTCACTCTTTGTCTCTGTTGGCACACACGCACACGTGAAACCACACACACAATAGCATAAATGATGCCCACTGAATTTACGATCACTTTTTTTTTTACTGCCAAGCTATTCTAAGATAAGGATGTCACTGCAAGTACTAGTAGTAGAGGATGCATTTTCATTTGACACATAGGAATACATCATATTGATAATGAAGAACCTTATGCGTGAATATATTTACTTGCCCTGGATATTCTGTAGCTCAGAGCAGAGGGGATTACAGTGAGGACAGTTTGCCTACTCAGTAGGGTGGGTATTGTGTGGCACCCTGTATGGTGATTAAACACTATCCACTCTCACAGCTTAGATCTTCCTCTGCTCCTCAACGGCTGCCTCCGACTCAGCCTGTCTCATTATCCTAGTTGGAACGGGGTCGGGGGTTATGGTCCGGGTTATGTCTTTGTAGGACTGGGGCTATCGTATCCATCATACTAGCTAGCCACTGAAGAGGACTTGGCAATATCCTAACGCAACGTAATAGTCAGATATTCATTGAGTAGAGAGATGCTTACTTACTTGGGAGCAGAGAGTAGCCTCCTCGTGGAAGTAGCCCTTCATGAAGTCACAATACTCCCTGGACGTGATCTCACACCTGAGGAACGGGAGAACCACAGCATGACCTCGTGACCACACACTCCTTTGACTTCTCCCTTTCATGTGGACTGATAGGTCATGAACATGACACATGGTGACCACTACACTGCTTACATATTGCTGCTTTACCAGATCAGTGAAAATGAAGGCAAGAGGGGAGAGGAAGTCCATATAGATTATTGAGATGCAGCCTAGTTTAAACATCCATCTACCAACTACATGTACCACAGACACAGGCAAATCAACACCACAGTGTCAATAGTAAATAGACTCCCAGGAATGTGTGTGTGGTGTCTGGCGTGAATGTTTGCATGTTTGGTTTTGTATGTAGGCTCTCCTCACCTCCCTTTTGTGCCGATGCAGCAGGGCCGGCCTGTGATGGTGCAGTCTATGTGAGGCAGGTTGGTGTGGTTCCCTGTGTTGTACCTGGTGCAAACCTAAAAACACAGCCAGAGGAAACAGTGAGACACTGACTGATTGACAGGTCCTCTGACCTCTCACCCTCTCATCATGACCAATGGGGTTCCACAATACTCACTGGCCACTTGGTGATGTCATCAGGCCATTCATGCGGTGCCACCGAAGCTGGCTCGAGACAAATCCTGTTGTGGGGTGAAAAATATTGATGAAATATTAGTATGGATACACAGTTCAGTCAGTGGTCCCAATAAACACACAGTGTAACTACAGTAGCATGAGGGGTGTGACGGCGTACTGCTGAATGTCAGAGTGGTTCTCTCACCGGGGGTCCTGATGGCACACTGAGCCGTACTGCCTGTCTCTGCCCTCCAGCTGAGGGGTGCTGGGAGGCCCCGGCCACTTCACCCACACGGCCAGAGTACTCTGAGACAAAACAAAGATGGAAAGGTAAAAATATTGACCCCTGAATAGATCTCTCGTGGAGGTAGAGTACAAAAGAGTGAGGTGGAGAGAGTGAGTGAGAGAGACGGAGAGGGATTCACGACTCACCGAACACTCCTCCTCTGAGGTCTGTAGACAGCCGGAGCGGTCGTTGCGTACACAACAGGCAGAGTCTCTCTCTATGTCTCTCTTGTCCCGGATCAGGTCGTGCACCTGCTGGTCCTGACGCATGCAGGGAGAGTACTTGGCCCCCAGGTGGATCAGAGCCTCCTAACGAGGGAGACAGATGGCATGCAGACAGTCAGGAATAGACACATAGAACACCATCCCTTTATCAGGCCTAGTTAAAGCGCTCAAATAAGTACCTTCCAAACTGAAAGGATAGGACATATCTGGTCATGGAACAGAATGTTTGAATGAACAAAAGGGGAGCAATGTGAATGTGCTTACTGAACTGGGCCCGACCCAGAAGTTCTCTTGTTGTACAAACTTGACATTTTCATATACACCTTTGTTTCTTAGAACCTGGGGAGGGAAACATTTCATATTTCAAGTTGATCCTGGAAGGATGGAATAGAAGGTCATAACGACTGTAAGGACATTGCAAAGCTGTAATGATTTGTTCAGAGGACTCTTGAATATAGTTTTGGATTATTTGATTAATAATTTACTGCACTGTTAGGAGCTAGTAACACAAGCATCTCACTGCACTGTTAGGAGCTAGTAACACAAGCATTTCACTGCACCCGCAATAACGCCTGCTAAACTGTGTACGCGACAAATAAACTTTGATTTGATTTGTGAAGTGAGGTGGTACTCACAGAATCAACCGTCTCGTGCTGGGAGAAGCCCACGGGGGCGATGCCATAGATGCAGACAGCCAGGATGGTGATCAGCAAGTGGACAACAGTGATCCAGTACGTAAAGAAAGGCCTAATGGAAACACAATGTCCATATTAGAAAACAACGGTTTTAAACAGAAGTGCTCTACTCTACACCAATGGTCTCATATATTAAACACGCTGAGCCTCAGCATGGTCTTAGAGACCATTACCTATGGTCATCCATGTCCTCTATCTGCCTCTTCACATAGCTGTCGATTCGCTTGCGGTAGGTGCGGTTGGTGAGCTTCCCCACCATGCCCAGCCCGTAGGGCCTCTTCTCCCGAGCGAACAGCTTCTTGACGGGCACAACGATGCGCTGACCTCGTCGCTGTCCGTTCACACTCACCACCTCCTGCCGCAAGGGCACCTTGGGCGGTCCTGGGGTTCCCTCTTTGGCCTTACGCCACCCTCGCTCCAGAGGCCTGGGAGGGGAGGGGAGACAGAGAGGAGGAGGGGTAAAGTCAGTTTAAAGAGGAACCCACCACAGAACCACCCTTGGAGAGCGTGTGGGTTCTCTTTAAACCAAACACTGTGTCATCACAACTGAATGGTTCACTGAGATGCTCTGGTAGTGTATTGGATATTGGCAACAGGAAACCAAAGATACTGTAGTCATTTCAGATGTTTCTGTGGACTTGTTGTCATGATGGGTGTGCCTGACTCACAGCATGAGATGGCTCCTCTCCAGTTCACTCTTGTCCAGAGCGCTGCCGGTCAGCTCCGTCTCATCCAGTTTACTGCCCTCCTCCTGCACCACATCCATCATAGCCGCCTCCGACGGAGACTCAAACACCTCGTCAGCGTATGTGGACAACTCTTCCTGCATCAGACAGTCCTGGGGGAGGGATTGGGAGGGGGTAGGCCAGGTCTGAGAACAGTAGTGGGTGGGAACTAGGCACAGGAGATTTTCCTGGTCAGCTCACACATGGTTTAGGAAAAACTCCTGGCCGTAATGAAAACACACACTAACTGGTCGGCCAATCACAGGCCTTTAGACTCTATCCCTGGCTGCAACTCTGTTAGAGACCTCCAGGGGGTGCTGTATGTTCTCTTTTAGATGGAGGCTTGAGATTAGTTTCTAACTACAGAGTAGATGAGGACATGTCCTTACTCTGGCGAAGAAGGATGTGTCCAGCTCATCAGGTAAGTCCACCACGTCCTCCTCCATGAAGCTGGCAGGGGTGAAGCTGCGTCTCTGCATCCGCCGCAGGGTGGCGTTTTCCCGCAGGGAGCGCCCCTGAAACGCACACACACTATAAGCTGTCACCTAGCACAGCAGGCTGTAGTGTTTTGTCTAGTGCCATACAGCAAACAAACGGTGCAGACACACAAACACACACACACACACACACACACACTAACATTGAGTTGAGTGTCTTTTTGCATGTCAGAATTGTTGGAGACAGTACCTCATAATTATAACACATGCATAGTAGGCATATCAGAGCTTGAGTACCCATGTTTGTTCATTCCTCCACGTCACTCTTGCACTTCCAAAACAGTAAGCTCTTTCATAACAGTAGTCCTAAGCACAGCACTGCTGCTCTTGAACATGCAATACAGCACATAGTGGTCTCCCTCAACACTGAATGACACAACACAGCACATAGTGGTCTCCCTCAACACTGAATGACACAACACAGCACATAGTGGTCTCCCTCAACACTGAATGACACAACACAGCACATAGTGGTCTCCCTCAACACTGAATGACACAACACAGCACATAGTGGTCTCCCTCAACACTGAATGACACAACACAACACAGCACATAGTGGTCTCCCTCAACACTGAATGACACAACACAGCACATAGTGGTCTCCCTCAACACTGAATGACACAACACAACACAGCACATAGTGGTCTCCCTCAACACTGAATGACACAACACAGCACATAGTGGTCTCCCTCAACACTGAATGACACAACACAACACAGCACATAGTGGTCTCCCTCAACACTGAATGACACAACACAACACAGAGATAATGTCTCCTTTTGAAAATAAATGTATCCGCCCCGATGGAACTCAGTGTTGTTCTAGAACGCGGGAGGCCGACTGATTCCACACAACTGATCAGGCCATGCTGTTTCACTGAGGGTACCTTATCGATTAAGGGAAGAGTTTGGTCATAGTGGTACTGGGTGGGTATGGTTTGGATCTGTGTGTACAGTACAGTAGAGGGCTTTAGCAGCTGACAGTCTCTAAAATAATGATTCACTTCCTTCAATAGAATGTCTCGTCACACAGCAAGCTCACCTTAACCAGAGCTGCTGCTGCCCTGAAGCTCATCTTGGCGACAGACTCCCTCTTGCGTCGCCGCGGCAGCCGGTTGAGGCCTGAGCGGGAGGAGGTGAAGGAGCAGAGGGAGGCGGCGCCGGGGGTGACGGGGGTCTGGGGCACGCTGTAACCGTCCACCTCCTCCACCATACGGAACGCACGCCCCCTCGCCAACGGGTCAACGATCTGAAGATGACAGACACAGGCAGAGCGGTTAAGAACAGGCTATCTAGGACTGAGTTTATATTGTGAAACTGGATTATGTTCGAATAATCAACCAAGATTCTAATCGAAAAAAAACTACTGTGGATACCACAGGAAATTAAAGATAAACATTGATACATCCTAAAATATGTTATCAAGATCCACAATGAAACCCTCACTGAGGTACAAAAGTACTATAGGCATAATGACCCAAATATATAGATGACAGAGGTATCATACCTTCTGCATGCCAAAGGCGTGTGCTGAGGAGGGTACGTAGAGGGGCGGGGGCGTCTCGGTGCTGGTCAGAGAGATGTTGTCCTGACTGGACAGGTCCATCTCCCGGATCACCTGGGGCTTCAGACGGCCATAGCGCATGCTGCAATGGCGCAGACTCTTCCTCTGCCATTTCTGGGTGGCATCGCCGTCCTTACTGACCCCGAACCAGTCCGCTGTGCCCCTGACACCACAAACACCAGCCACTCAGTCCGCGGGAAGCACACATCTCATCTCACAAACTCCAACCTATCCACAGAACTCTCTCTGATCACCTAGTTCCACAGTACTTATCTTGTAGAGGGAGTCTGCTAACTCCAGCTATCTAGCACAGAGTGCATCAGTTATTAGCCTGAGAGATATAGAGCTGTCATTAGATGTCCCTCATCAAAGCTCGATTTGGAAGACTGGGTGGGCAAACATGCAATGAACTGATAACGCCACACTTCCCAAGAATGGAAAAAATGACTAATTGTTCTTGACTGCACTAGTAATAGGCCATCAACCAGAGAGAGGGAAGCCCAGACGTGTTCCAGTCCAGGCACACACGCCCACACACACACACACCCACACACATGCCCACACCCACCCACCCACCCACACACACACACACACACACACACACACACACACACACACACACACACACACACACACACACACACACACACACACACACACACACACACACACACACACACACACAAACACACACCACACACACCGTCTCTCTCATGGGTCTGGTGTATATGTATTACTTTGTCTGCCTTTGCAGCATTACAGCACAGTAATAAAGTCATAAACATTTGAATAAATGTAAAGACTGAACACTCTCCACTCTCAAAGCATGCTGGAAGTATTCTGCTGCTGGAAATGAGAATGATATACTGCTCTCCCGGGAATAGACCCAGATTCTTCTGATAATTCGTAGGCGATCGAATAAACCCCTACTTCTGTATTTTTGTAAATAATACCTGGTTTACGATATCTAAGGAAGTCTCAAGGTTTTGCTTGCCTGAGGTAGAGAATCTCATAATAAGCTGTAGACCACACTATCTACCTAGAGAGTTTTCATCTGTATTTTTCGTAGCTGTCTACATACCACCACAGACTGATGCTGGCACTAAGACCGCACTCAATGAGCTGCATTCCGCCATAAGCAAATGGGAAAACAATCACCCAGAGGTGGTGCTCCTTGTAGCCGGGGACTTTAATGCAGGATGCAGCATGTTAAATGTGCAACCAGAGGGGAAAAAACTCGGGACCACCTTTACTCCACACAGAGAGACGCATACAAAGCTCTCCCTCGTCCTCCATTTGGCAAATCTGACCATAATTCTATCCTCTTGATTCCTGCTTACATGCAAAAATTAAAACAGGAAGCACCAGTGACTCGATCAATAAAAAGGTGGTCAGATGAAGCAGATGCTAAGCTACAGGACTGTTTTGCTAGCACAGACTGGAATATGTTCCAGGATTCCTCCAATGGCATTGAGGAGTACACAACATCAGTCATTGGCTTCATCAATAAGTGCATCGATGACGTCGTCCCCACAGCGACTGTACGTACAGTGCCTTGCGAAAGTATTCGGCCCCCTTGAACTTTGCCACCTTTTGCCACATTTCAGGCTTCAAACATAAATATATAAAACTGTATTTTTTTGTGAAGAATCAACAATAAGTGGGACACAATCATGAAGTGGAACGACATTTATTGGATATTTCAAACTTTTTTAACAAATCAAAAACTGAAAAATTGGGCGTGCAAAATTATTCAGCCCCTTTACTTTCAGTGCAGCAAACTCTCTCCAGAAGTTCAGTGAGGATCTCTGAATGATCCAATGTTGACCTAAATGACTAATGATGATAAATACAATCCACCTGTGTGTAATCAAGTCTCCGTATAAATGCACCTGCACTGTGATAGTTTCAGAGGTCCGTTAAAAGCGCAGAGAGCATCATGAAGAACAAGGAACACACCAGGCAGGTCCGAGATACTGTTGTGAAGAAGTTTAAAGCCGGATTTGGATACAAAAAGATTTCCCAAGCTTTAAACATCCCAAGGAGCACTGTGCAAGTGATAATATTGAAATGGAAGGAGTATCAGACCACTGCAAATCTACCAAGACCTGGCCATCCCTCTAAACTTTCAGCTCATACAAGGAGAAGACTGATCAGAGATGCAGCCAAGAGGCCCATGATCACTCTGAATGAACTGCAGAGATCTACAGCTGAGGTGGGAGACTCTGTCCATAGGACAACAATCAGTCGTATATTGCACAAATCTGGCCTTTATGGAAGAGTGGCAAGAAGAAAGCCATTTCTTAAAGATATCCATAAAAAGTGTCGTTTAAAGTTTGCCACAAGCCACCTGGGAGACACACCAAACATGTAGAAGAAGGTGCTCTGGTCAGATGAAACCAAAATTGAACTTTTTGGCAACAATGCAAAACGTTATGTTTGGCGTAAAAGCAACACAGCTCATCACCCTGAACACACCATCCCCACTGTCAAACATGGTGGTGGCAGCATCATGGTTTGAGCCTGCTTTTCTTCAGCAGGGACAGGGAAGATGGTTAAAATTGATGGGAAGATGGATGGAGCCAAATACAGGACCATTCTGGAAGAAAACCTGATGGAGTCTGCAAAAGACCTGAGACTGGGACGGAGATTTGTCTTCCAACAAGACAATGATCCAAAACATAAAGCAAAATCTACAATGGAATGGTTCAAAAATAAACATATCCAGGTGTTAGAATGGCCAAGTCAAAGTCCAGACCTGAATCCAATCGAGAATCTGTGGAAAGAACTGAAAACTGCTGTTCACAAATGCTCTCCATCCAACCTCACTGAGCTCGAGCTGTTTTGCAAGGAGGAATGGGAAAAAATTCAGTCTCTCGATGTGCAAAACTGATAGAGACATACCCCAAGCGACTTACAGCTGTAATTGCAACAAAAGGTGGCGCTACAAAGTATTAACTTAAGGGGGCTGAATAATTTTGCACGCCCAATTTTTCAGTTTTTGATTTGTTAAAAAAGTTTGAAATATCCAATAAATGTCGATCCACTTCATGATTGTGTCCCACTTGTTGTTGATTCTTCACAAAAAAATACAGTTTTATATCTTTATGTTTGAAGCCTGAAATGTGGCAAAAGGTCGCAAAGTTCAAGGGGGCCGAATACTTTCGCAAGGCACTGTACATACCCCAACAAGAAGCCATGGATTACAGGCAACATCCACACTGAGCTAAAGGCTAAAGCTGCCGTTTTCAAGGAGTGGGACTCTAACCCGGAAGCTTATAAGAAATCCCGCTATGCCCTCCGACGAACCATCAAAGTGTCAATACAGGACTAAGATCGAATCGTACTACACCGGCCCTGACACTCATCGGATTTGGCAGGGATTGCAAACCATTACAGACTATAAGGGATGCACAGCCGAGAGCTGCCCAGTGACACAAGCCTATCAGACTAGCTAAACTACCTGTATGCTCGCTTCGAGGCAAATAACACTGAAACATGCATATGAGAGCACCAGCTGTTCCGGAAGACTGTGTGATCACGCACTCCGAAGCCGATGTGAGTAAGAACTTATCACAGGTCAACACTCACACGGCCAGACGGATTACCAGGACGTGTACTGCGAGCATGCACTGACCAACTGGCAAGTGTCTTCACTGATATTTTCAACCTCTCCCTGTCCGAGTCTGTAATACCAACATGTTTTAAGCAGACCACCATAGTCCCTGTGCCCAAGAACACTAAGGTAACCTGCCTAAATGACTACCGACCTGTAGCACTCACATCTGTAGCCATGAAGTGCTTCGAAAAGGCTGGTCATGGCTTACATCAACACTATTATCCCAGAAACCATAGACCCACTCCAATTTGCATACCGCTCTAACAGATCCACAGATGATGCAATCGCTATTGCACTCCACACTGCCCTTTCCCACCTGGACAAAAGGAGCACCTGTGTGAGAATGCTATTCATTGACTACAGCCCAGCGTTCAACACCATAGTGCCCTCAAAGCTCATCGATAAGCTAAGGACCCTGGGACTAAACACCTCCCTCTGCAACTGGATCCTGGACTTCCTGACGGGCCGCCCCCAGGTGGTAAGGGTAGGTAACAACACATCCGCCACGCTGATCCTCAACACAGGAGCCCCTCAGGGGTGCGTGCTCAGTCCCCTCCTGTACTCCCTGTTCACTCATGACTGCACGGCCAGGCATGACTCCAAAACCATCATTAAGTTTGCCGATGACACAACAGTGATAGGCCTGATCACCGACCAAGACGAGACAGCCTATAGGGAGGAGGTCAGAGACCTGGCCGTGTGGTGCCAGGACAACAACCTCTCCCTCAACGTGATCAACACAAAGGAGATGATTGTGGACTACGGGAAAAAGAGGACCGAGCATGCCTCCATTCTCATCGACGGGGCTGATGTGGAGCAGGTTGAGAGCTTCAAGTTCCTTGGTGTCCACATCACCAACAAACTAACATGGTCCAAGCACACCAGGACAGTCATGAAGCGGGCACGACAAAACCTATTCCCCCTCAGAAGACTGAAAAGACTTGGCATGGGTCAAAGATCCTCAGATCCTCAAAAGGTTCTACAGCTGCAACATTGAGAGCATGGTTGCATTACTTCCTGGTTTGGCAACTACTCGGCCTCTGACCGCAAGGCACTACAGACGGTAGTGCGTACGGCCCAGTACATCACTGGGGCCAAGCTCTCTGCCATCCAGGACCTCTATACCAGGTGGTGTCAGAGGAAGGCCCTATTGTCGAAGACTCCAGCCACCCTAGTCATAGATTGTTCTCTCTTATACCGCACGGCAAGCGGTACCGGAGTGCCAAGTCTAGGTCCAAGAGGCTTCTAAACAGCTTCTACCCCCAAGCCATAAGACTCCTGAACATCTAATCAAATGGCCACCCAGACTATATATAAAATGGCCCCCCTCCCCTCCCCCTCTTTTACACCACTGCTATTCTCTGTTATCATCTATGCATAGTCACTTTAATAACTCTACCTACATGTACATATTACCTCAACTAACCGGCACATTGACTCTGTACCGGTACCCCCTGTATATAGTCTCACTATTGTGATTTTACTGCTGCTCTTTACTTGTTACTTGGATTTCTTATTTCATATTTAGATATTTTTTTTAACTGCATTGTTGGTTAGGGGCTCGTAAGTAAGCATTTCACTGTAAGGTCTACTACACCTGTTGTATTCGGCACATGTGACTTATACAATTTGTTTTGACAAGCTAACAATCGATGTAAGTCATGTTTTTTTAAGGGAGATTTGGCCATTTAAGTAAAATCAAACCTACAATGGAGTTGATTTGATCGTGTTTCGATGTTCCAAACATATTGCTCATCACATGTCTTCTGCAGAGGGACAACAGGGAGCCAGGCGAAAACGAGTTTTGATCAGTCATGGAGATAAAAGTGCTGAAAACAAAAAGTCTCTCTATTTAAAAAGAAGATGGAGAACAAGCTCTTAAGGAAAAATACTTGGGACTTTGGTGTAAAATAATATTGCGATAGTTGATACGATATATTGTCAAAAAAAGATATTCCGATATGTAACTATCGATTTCTTCCCTCACCACTACTACCCACTGAACTCGTTTTCTCCTGGCTCTCTCTTGTCCCTCTACAGAAGACATGTGGTGAGCAATATGTTTGGAACATCGAAACGCAATAAATTCACAGTATCAAATTGCAATACATATATACTCGTGAGAATCATGATATTATTATTGGAATTCCAAGCCCTACTCCCTAGCAACAGTAATTATAGCCCACTAAACTCCTACTGTACCTGTTGCATGTAAAGGATTATTCTGGGTAATATGGACAAATCATTTGAAATACTGTGTCCTGTGTTCCCCTGGGTTGTGGATGGATGTACTATCTCTATCAGTCTGTTAGTGACATGATTGAATTTCTGGCATTCCAGACCAGCTGCCCTGTCCTCCAGGTCGTGGCGTGTCATCAGAGTCTGTCAGTCTGCCATCCGTGACCTCTGAGGCTATAAATAGACCTCTGCCTGATGGAACATCTGGAGCGACTCTCTCCCTCTCCCTCTGGCTCTCTCGCTCTCTCTACCTCTCCGAGTCTCTCGCTCTCTACCTCTGCCCCCCTCTCTAGCCCTCTACCTCTGCCCCCCTCTCTCGCCTTCTACCTCTGCCTCGCTCTACCTCTGCCTCGCTCTACCTCTGCCTCGCTCTACCTTGGTCTCTCTCTCTCTCTTTTTAGTGGCATGGGAAACATATGTTTATCAAATTAGATTTGTTTTCAAATTCTTTGTGGATCTGTGTAATCTGAGGGAAATATGTGTCTCTAATATGGTCATACATTTGGCAGGAGGTTAGGAAGTGCAGCTCAGTTTCCACCTCATTTTGTGGGCAGTGTGCACATAGCCTGTCTTCTCTTAAGATCCAGGTCTGCCTTTGGCGGCCTTTCTCAATAGCAAGTTCTCTCTCTCTCTGCCTCTCTCTCTCTCGGCCTCTCGCTCTCTCTGCCCCTCTCAGCCTTTGCCTCTTTTTTTCTGTGAGCTGTTGTTTTCTATTGAATCATATAATCTGTACATTCAATAAGGATGACAATACAATGTTCTCTGCCTCTGCCAGTCTAATCTAATCAGGTGCTGCAGAAGGCCACGCTAACCCAACCCTGCCGCTATACACAAACTAACCAGAGTGGCTTAGTTTAAAAAGCAACTCAGGTTAGTTTAAGACTCAGTCAAACGCAAGTATGGTCTTTTAATGACTGTAACATCAAATCAGTGGACATGTATTCTATGGTCCCTAACTCACACAGAGATTCATAAAGTCTGAGGCGACATTATTGCTGCTTAGTCTTTGGCCTGACCACAATGGAATGCGGTGGTTGTTGTGTATTCCAGGAAAATGGCAGGTCCCTGTGTTAGGCTCCTTTATTATGACCAATTCAGTGTGAGTCAGATGTGTCAATGAGGTGAGTCATATAACAAAACCAGTCATAGCACAAAGAGAAAACAACAGCACCCCTGAAGAGAGGCTTATAGCTATAGGCAATGGAAGACAGTTCATTCAAGCTGTGTCTTTATGCCTGATGCAGTTTTCTATCTTACGGAGACCCTGCACTCTCTTGATAATTCTCTCTGTTCTGAGCTTCATACTCTTTGTACTCCCTAGATCTGAGCCATTACCAACATAACCTAGGACACAAACATTGGTGGGGTAAACACTCAGCTAAACCTGTGTCAGTATGTTATCCATCACAAGATGTTCTGGCTCCCCATGGTTGCATACTGACAGGAAGTGCTGTCCTCATTGGCCAGTGTACTGTAGGCCCAGTCTGACCTCTGACCTCTGGCCTGCAGTACCTGAGCAGGGTTCTGGAGAGAGAGTGATGCTTCCTGGGGCCGCGGCGAGATGCCCGCTGACCCTTAACGGGCACTGTGTTAATCCGCTCAAAGTGCACCCTCCTGCTGCTGGAGACGGGCAGGGGTGGGGGGAGAGGGTAGGGAGGTGAGAGGAGGAGGAGGACAGGGGGAGAGGGTAGGAAGGTGAGAGGAGGAGGAGGACAGGGGGAGAGGGTAGGAAGGTGAGAGGAGGAGGACAGGGCAGGGGGGGGGGGAAGGTAGGAAGGTGAGAGGAGGAGGAGGACAGGGCAGGGGGAGGGTGGAGAAGGTAGGAAGGTGAGAGGAGGAGGGTGGGAGGTGGAGGAGGACAGGGCAGGTGGAGGGGGGAGAAGGTAGGAAGGTGAGAGGAGGAGGAGGACAGGGCAGGGGGAGGGTGGAGAAGGTAGGAAGGTGAGAGGAGGAGGACAGGGCAGGGGGAGGGTGGAGAAGGTAGGGAGGTGAGAGGAGGAGGAGGACATGGCAGGGGGAGGGTGGAGAAGGTAGGGAGGTGAGAGGAGGAGGAGGACAGGGCAGGGGGAGGGTGGAGAAGGTAGGAAGGTGAGAGGAGGAGGACAGGGCAGGGGGAGGGTGGAGAAGGTAGGGAGGTGAGAGGAGGAGGAGGACAGGGCAGGGGGAGGGTGGAGAAGGTAGGAAGGTGAGAGGAGGAGGGTGGGAGGTGGAGGAGGACAGGGCAGGGCAGGGGGAGAAGGTAGGAAGGTGAGAGGAGGAGGGTGGGAGGTGGAGGAGGACAGGGCAGGGGGAGGGGGAAGAAGGTAGGAAGGTGAGAGGAGGAGGGTGGGAGGTAGAGGAAGACAGGGCAGGGCAGGGGGAGGGGGAGAGGGTAGGACGGTGAGAGGAGGAGGGTGGAGGAGGGCAGGGGGAGGGGGGAGAAGGTAGGAAGGTGAGAGGAGGAGGGTGGAGGAGGGCAGAGGGAGGGGGGAGAAGGTAGGAAGGTGAGAGGAGGAGGGTGGAGGAGGGCAGAGGGAGGGGGGAGAAGGTAGGAAGGTGAGAGGAGGAGGGTGGAGGAGGGCAGAGGGAGGGGGAGAAGGTAGGAAGGTGAGACGAGGAGGGTGGAGGAGGGCAGGGGGAGGGGGGAGAAGGTAGGAAGATGAGAGGAGGAGAGTGGAGGAGGGCAGAGGGAGGGGGGAGAAGGTAGGAAGGTGAGAGGAGGAGGGTGGAGGAGGGCAGAGGGAGGGGGGAAAAGGTATTAAGGTGAGACGAGGAGGGTGGAGGAGGGCAGGGGAAGGGGGGAGAAGGTAGGAAGGTGAGAGGAGGAGGAGGACAGGGCAGAGGGAGGGGGGAGAAGGTAGGAAGGTGAGAGGAGGAGGAGGACAGGGCAGAGTGAGAGGGGAGAAGGTAGGAAGGTGAGAGGAGGAGGGTGGAGGAGGGCAGGGGGAGGGGGGAGAAGGTAGGAAGGTGAGAGGAGGAAGAGGACAGGGCAGAGGGAGGGGGAGAAGGTATTAAGGTGAGACGAGGAGGGTGGAGGAGGGCAGGGGAAGAGGGGAGAAGGTAGGAAGGTGAGAGGAGGAGGAGGACAGGGCAGAGGGAGGGGGGAGAAGGTATTAAGGTGAGACGAGGAGGGTGGAGGAGGGCAGGGGGAGAAGGTATTAAGGTGAGACGAGGAGGGTGGAGGAGGGCAGGGGGAGGGGGGAGAAGGTAGGAAGGTGAGAGGAGGAGGAGGACAGGTAGGAAGGTGAGAGGAGGAGGAGGACAGGGCAGAGGGAGAGAAGGTAGGAAGGTGAGAGGAGGAGGAGGACAGGGCAGAGGGAGGGGGGAGAAGGTAGGAAGGTGAGAGGAGGAGGGTGGAGGAGGGCAGAGGGAGGGGGGAAAAGGTATTAAGGTGAGACGAGGAGGGTGGAGGAGGGCAGGGGGAGGGGGGAGAAGGTAGGAAGGTGAGAGGAGGAGGAGGACAGGGCAAGAAAGAGAAGGAAAGGAGAGAGGAGAGAAGAAAAGAAGAGGTGGTGAGCAAGAAACAGCATTTAGAAAAGCAATAGACAGAAATAGTGCAAAAGGAGTAAAGCTTTTCAAGCATTGAAATTGTGAAAGGAAATAAAGTTTGAACATGCATTAGAATCATACACACTGACCAGACAAAGAACCAGGCATGCAGAGGGATTCCCAACTCATTCATTCAGACTGTTGAAGAATCAATGCACACAATCACATCCACAGTGATTTCAAGTTTTAAACACTGTAATATGAGCCCATCTGCAGACCCAGACAGGCACTATGATAAAACACACCACAAACAAACACCTACAAATACCAGTCTGTCCTGTCAAATATCCACTGTCCTCAGTTCAACCAGACAAATTGCAAGCAAATACAGAAGTCTGGTAAAAATCAATATGCAATCAAAGCGCCAAACTGAAGTGGGCGGGGGCAATCAGGCAGAGAAACGGACATCATGGTCTCATGCCTTGTTACTGGCATCACACAAGTAGCCCACAGTAACAAACTGGTCAAAAACATGCCCTCCGTGACTTACAGATCTGGATAAAACATGCTTATTTCACACCCTCATGACAAGTTCATAATCAAATATTTGCAGTGGGCCCACTGCTCAACACCAAAGATAAGCAAATCCCATGGAGGTCGTACGATTCCGTGTCACAACCATGATCTAACCAACCAAGGTGTCCTTCAGTAGCTCCAGAGCGTTGATATGTTCCCCTTACCTCTTGATGGTCTGTGTGATGGAGGACTGGCGTAGCAGGGGCGGCCGGCGGGGGTCAAAGAGGTCGCGAGGCGGGGACCGGAGGTGGGAGGGCTCCACTGGCATGCTGATACTGCGAAGGAAACCCTGCCGCTTCACCGGCTGCAGTGGGGGGGAGACCCATGGAAAGAGACAGAGATGAAATACACACAATGAGAGCCATATTGCATGCAGAGATTCACAAACAGTTACAACAGACCAATGAGAAAGCAGAGACAATGAGAAAGCAGGGAGAAGAATGAGACCCAGAGAAGAAGCGAGGGATACAAGGAAAGGCATGCAGATGGAGAGAGAGGGAGAGAGGAGGGGGAGAGAGAAAGAGAGAGAGAGAGATAGAGAAAGAAAGAGAGAGAGAGAAAGAGAGAGAGTGAAAGAGAGAGAAAAAGAAAGAGTGAACAGTAGGGATAAAGAGAGAGATCGAGATGGGGAGAGAGAGAGAGAAAGAGAGAGAGCGAGAGAGAGAGAGAGAGAGAGAGAGAGAGAGAGAGAGAGAGAGAGAGAGAGAGAGAGAGAGAAAGCGAAAGAGACAGAGAGAGAGAGAGAGAGAGAGAGAGAGAGAGAGAGAGTGTGTGTACTGTACCTGGACGAAGGTGGGTGGCTCATCCAGGGACACCTGAGCAGTGGGAATGTCCAGTCTGAGCCATGGAGGCTTCTTCCTCTGCAGGCTGCTGGTGCTCTCATGGCGTGGTTCAGCCATGCTCCCAACCCCACCCCACGCCTCCCACCTACAGGGAGAGAGAGACAGATGAAGGGAAAGATGAAATTGATACATATCCATCCTACAAGTATAACCACATCCTCTTTGTCCCTCGGGAGTTTCATTTAAACGTCTAATCAGCAATTTGTAAATGAAAGCCTGAGAGCATCCCAATAATAGCTTGTGTTGCAGAGTCAGTACACAAGATGGTGCTGATGAGCCTTGAGTCACCCCATGTGACAGGGTCTGTACTGCTATCATAAAACCAGTTAGAAGAGCAGAGAGCGCCAGATGGAGATATTACCAGACCACAGCTGTTTACTCTTACCCAGAAAGAAGCACACGGAACCACTTAACAAAGCAATAAATATTTGTGCAGCGGGAGTAGGAAAGTTTATGATCTAAGGACTAATCCCGAAATGCCAGAGATGAAATTGAATTTAATCCCACCTTGTTGTTATATATTCATCTATTCTAGGCCTATCCCCCGCCAGGCATTTGTGGGAGAGACTAAATTGCTAGGTCCTTTCCCTGTGCATTCCCATGACGCAGCCTAGAGACCACAGGAGGTGCAATGAACCTCGCAGGCCTCCGTCAGAGAAACCTCCTCATCCCTAGAGCATTGTTATCAACAATCCTTCACTTCAGCTTGGGTTTCTCTCTCCCTGTTATTTGGTCAAATAATAAAGTGACCTTCAAACACAAGGGTGGCACTCTTAACGTGCTCTGCGACATTCTCCCCAGGGGCATCATAGGACAACTGAAACAATTATTCCCGCAGTGAGATCCACGAACGCGTAAAGAAAGACTACCTCCCCCGAGAAAAACACTCAAGCGTGCGCCATTGGTTAGTTCCTCACCAGAGAAGCTGTTATTAAACCCTTTGAATGTGAGGAAAAACACTCTCCTCACGTGTCACATGATATTTGTCTTCCACAGACTCTCATTTTGCTCAAATGCCCCACAAGACGAGGGATGAGGGGCCTAATGTGGTCTTGTGCTTTCACTTCAGCAGCATCAAAGGGCTATGAGCGGGCTGGCAGCAGTCATACAGGGTCACGCATTCCCCTTCTATGGTTACAGAACTTTAGGTCCTTGGAAAGTCCATGGCAATGTCAAGCACATCTGCTTTGCGTTGCATTTTAACACACTGCAGGCTCCTGTTTTAGCCCAAGTGATGATGGGAGCGTTCATGTGAAACATAAATCCTGCCACAGAGCCAGCGAGGCTGACAATGGAGGGCAGTGGAGGGAGGCAGGAGTGAAACCCCAGGCCGGAGGCGCTGGCCACAGATAGAGAGGAGAGGAGAGAAGGTGAGGTCAACCACACTGTGCTAGTAACAACCACACTGTCCTGGTCACAGTCAGCCAAGTCATCATTGACGGCTGGCGTTCACGAGCCATCGGTTCACAGCAGGACACACATGCAGTCAGTCCCATCCTGACCTGTCCTATCATGTGTGAAAAGGGTCTACTACACACAACTGGGTTCAAGTGGTATTTGCTTTAAGTAAAATACTTGAACTGAGTTTGATTGAGCTTGCCTGGTGCAATGGAACCAAGGGAATATAACCAAAAGCACAAACCAAGCCAATATTGCACTCTATGTATGCTCAATCAAATTCAGCAATCATTTGAAAGAAAACACACACTATTTGAACCCAGGTCTGACATAGAGAGAGCATACTGAACAAGCCCATTAGCATGTGGTAAATAGCTAGCTACTGTGAAGACAGAGCCAACAAGAGGTCGGTCACTTCACCCATGGATGCCATGCTGAGACATTCTGCCCCACTGCACAGAGTGGAGAGAGGGCTCTGTGGGGAATGCTGTCCGACCTCACCAGCCTTTATGTCTGGTCAGGAGCTCTGGGTTGTGATGACTGGCCAGGATTAGCTGTTAGCTGAGCCAGACGGGAACAAAGCAGGCCAGCCTAGAGTGTGAGGGAGGGAGGAAAGAGGGGGAGACCGCCCTCACTGACTCGCAACCAGGTTTTTCTGTGCAGAGGAAGATGAGCAGGAAAAATATCACACGATTACACATTTCAAAGCACGATCACTCAGCTCCATATGAGCTCAGACTTCTTGTGACGGTACAGGTCATGACTGTAGGTTTTCTGACTCGGGGGGAATATGGCGTAGTGACAGCCTCCCCTGGTCTCCTACTGGGGTGAGTCATGGGCCAGGTGAAGCTCTGTTAGACCAGCTAGCAACCAACGCCTGGAGGAGGGAAACTTCAGCCTGTCCGTCTTCAGCCTTTGCACTTGTACAAAACACCCACTACAACATTTCTGCCAGAACCACACACACAAACCCTGTCTTCTCTAGCCCAGACAGCCCTGAAGCGACAGCTCCCATAATTTGCTTTTAACTACAAACTCTAGGGATCTTACAGCAGAGGCATATGCCCTGGTTCTGCAGATTGTATCGAGGGATGGGAGCCTAATTGTCTTCCACACTCTCATTTGATTCCAGGCCTTGGAGCCGTGACTGTAGTGTGTTTGACCTGGGACTCAGCCTCTGTCTACTGCTGAATCTATCGCTCCACTATATCCTGGGTTTTGGCGCCTCCGATTCTCCCCGCGGTTTTCCTACGGCCAACCCACTTAAATCCTCCTGCCTGCTGCCTGGCTTTCCTCTCATCCGTACTACCCTGTGTACACACTCTGAGTGTAACTCTGAGAGAGGCAAGGTGGTTGACGCGTCTGGCACACTGAGACCTATGAAAACCTGAAACCTTAGACAGACCTACTTACAGACCGACAGACACAGAACTGCAGACAGACAGACCGACAGTCAGCTGTGTGCTTCGGAAGCCTGTCTCCTTCTCTCTTGTCCTTCAGTCCAGTCCAAAGACAACATGGCAGCTGACTTGGCAGAGTTCTGAGGCTTGTGTCTGGGGAGGAGGATGGGAGGATGGCAGCCGCCAGCCGGATACTAGGTCTGCAGGCTCCAGGACACCCAGCATGGACACAGGCTGTGGTTATGGCAGTGATCGGGCTGCCTGCTACCACGTGGGAGTCTATAACATGGCAGTCATCTCCTCTCACCAGGATAATGAATGAGTACAGTACATTAGGCCTGCATGAAGGCCAAGGGCCTAGCTAGTATTCAGGGTCATCCATCCCAGTCTGAGAGGCACACTGACTGGACTTTAGAGGGAGGAAGTCCTTGAGCAATGGAGACATCCTTGAGGAGAAATTATGTTGATTGAATTCTACATTTTGGACCCCATCCAAGGACACAGGATTATAATTTTCCCTGACTCCTGACTCCTTATAGTTTCAATTCACATTCCAAAAGGGTTGAAAACACCATCTTACTGTAACGCAAGTGCCTCAACCATTTATTTGATACTATCACATTAATGCTTATTACAGCTTAATATTAGTAATTGAGTTGAAGAGACAATGAAGCCAATTATATGTGCATGGAATACTATATGTCTTATCTAAAGGTTAAAGGTTAAAACAACAAACAATTCCATGCCTGGAGATAGCAACAGTTTTCCCACCATGATAACTACTCTCTCCGTCTGTCGGTCTGCACTCAGCATTCTTAAAGTTAACCATAGCCGCGGGAAGTAGTTTGGGGGTGGGGCTGGACAAATCTTTTTGCCCGCTCTGGCGCTGCAGATGGATATATGTTTTTATTGATACTTTTTAAAATTCCGATTTTTCAGGGGGTGCTGCAGCACCGTCAGCACCCCTACTTCCCACGACTGTGAGGTTAACGTGATTTAATCTGTGGGCCCTATAAAGAGATTTGTTTTAACTTCCAGATCCACATCTGAAGAAGGAAAACACCCACTCCCATCCTTGCAACATGCACACTGCAAGATTAGCTTCCTGCTGACGCTTCAACTCCAGGCTAATGGATGTGAGAAACAAACACTTCCTACTCAACCATGAGATGCATTTACAACAAACTCGATTGACTGTGTTTTTACGTTCTGGTGTTGCTGTTGCTCTACAAGCCTATTGCTCTCCATTAGAGGGTGGGTGGGAAAGACTGACAGGCAGACTAAACCCAGAGGACAGACCCGGGTCTCTCCAGGTGCAGGGTAGGACAGAGACGTCCATGAGGCTTTCAGGTTATCAAACTGACAGCCTGGCTCAACCACAATGCTTTACCTCCCTGGTGTGTGTGTGCGCTCTCTCTCTCTCTCTCTCTCTCCTCTCTCTCTCTCTCTCTCTCTCCCTCTCTCGCTCCCTCCCTCCCTCTCTCCCTCGCTCCCTCCCTCCCTCTCTCTGGTTTTTAGGCCATCTATTAATATGACTAGGTAAATGGGTGCCGGTCATGCATAGAAAGGCAGTGAGTTGTGACAATGGAGGACCCAGCTGTAACAGGTAAAGCTTGAAGACAAACAGTGGTGAGGAGGGCTGGGGGCTGCAAGGAGCCTTGTAGATGTGACTTCCTTCACTGCCTATTTCAGCTGCCTGTCTGAAAGGGTTTTAGGTGGGCGAGTGCACGGGTTAATTCTCATTGTTCACTTTTCAACAGGACCTAGTTCTCCTGCTGCTATCTCACAATAACGTTTCCTTAATTGATACATCCTGTCTCACGTTAACCGACATTCTAAATATAGCCCTTTTTTGATGCCTGCTAAGCAGAAACAAATGTTCCACTGAAAAATCTTCCTTTTATCTGTTTAAACTGGTAGCCCTAACATCCAGATAGAAAACACCCCTCGACATAAGATCTAATCGATATAAAATGATAACTGATCCATCCATTCCATTTTCCATGTGTACAAACTACCTGCCCTCCAGGACATCTACACCACCCGATGTCACAGGAAGGCCATAAAGATCATCAAGGACAACAACCACCCGAGCCACTGCCTGTTCACCCCGCTATCATCCAGAAGGCTAGGTCAGTACAGGTGCATCAAAGCAGGGACCGAGAAACTGAAAAACAGCTTCTATCTCAAGGCCATCAGACTGTTAAACAGCCACCACTAACATTGAGTGGCTGCTGCCAACATACTGACTCAACTCCAGCCACTTTAATAATGGAAAAATTGATGTAAAAAATTTATCACTAGCCACTTTAAACAATGCCACTTAATATAATGTTTACATACCCTACATTACTCATCTCAAATGTATATACTGTACTCTATACCATCTACTGCATCTTGCCTATGCCGTTCTGTACCATCACTCATTCATATATCTTTATGTACATATTCTTCATCCCTTTACACTTGTGTGTATAAGGAAGTTGTTGTGAAAATGTTAGGTTAGATTACTCGTTGGTTATTTCTGCATTGTCAGAACTAGAAGCACAAGCATTTCGCTACACTCGCATTAACATCTGCTAACCATGTGTATGTGACAAATAATATTTGATTTAATTTGATTTACATTTTTCCACAATTCTTGACATTTAATCCTAGTAAAAAATCCCTGTTTTAGGTCAGTTCTTGGTGACAGGGGGCAGTATTTTCACGTCCGGATGAAATACATGCCCAAATTCAACTGCCTGCTACTCATCCCCAGAATATAAGATATGCATATTCTTAGTAGATTTGGATAGAAAACACACTGAAGTTTCTAAAACTGTTTGAATCATGTCTGTGAGTATAACATAACTTATTTAGCAGGCGAAACCCCGAGGACAAACCATTCACATTTTTTTGGGGGGGGTTCACTCTCTTTTCAATGGGTTTTCATTGGGAATTCAGATTCCTATCGCTTCCACTGGATGTCAACAGTCTTTAGAAATTGGTTGAGGTTATTCCTTTGTGTAATGAAGAAGTACGGCCATCTTGAACGAGGGTCACTTGAAGTGTACTGTTAGATAGAGGCGCGTGACCAGAAAGCTAGCTACAGTTTGTTTTCCTCCTGTATTGAACACAGATCATCCCATATTCAATTTTATTGATTATTTACGTTAAAAAAATACCTAAAGTTGTATTACAAAAGTAGTTTGAAATGTTTTGGCAAAGTTTACAGGTAACTTTTGAGATATTTTGTAGTCACGTTGCGCAAGTTGGAACCGGTGTTTTTCTGGATCAAACACGCCAAATAAATGGACATTTTGGATATATATCGACTGAATTAATCGAACAAAAGGACCATTTGTGATGTTTATGGGACATATTGGAGTGCCAACAAAAGAAGCTCGTCAAAGGTAAGGCATGAATTATATTTTTAGTTCTGCGTTTTGTGTCGCGTCTGCAGGGTTGAAATATGGTTTCTCTCTTTGTTTAAGGAGGTGCTATCCTCAGATAATAGCATTGTTTGCTTTCGGCGAATTTTTGTTTTTAAATCTGACATGTTGGCTGGATTCACAACAAGTGTAGCTTTAATTTGCTATCTTGAATGTGTGATTTAATGAAAGTTTGATTTTTATAGTAATTTATTTGAATTTGGCGCTCTGCATTTTACTTGGCTTTTGGCCAGGTGTGACGCTAGCGTCCCACATATCGCAGAGAGGTTAAGATAACCACTTTATTTTAAGAATGTGAAATGTCAGAATAATAGAAGAGAGAATGGGTCAGAAGTGGGTCAGAAGTTTACATGCAGTGGGTCAGAAGTTTACATGCACTCAATTAGTATTTGGTAGCATTGCCCTTAAATTGTTTAACTTGGGTCAAACGTTTTGGGTAGCCTTCCACAAGCTTCCCACAATGTGAATGTGGATTTTGGCCCATTCCTGACAGAGCTGGTGCAACTGAGTCAGGTTTGTAGGCCTCCTTGCTCGCACATGCTTTTTCAGTTCTGCCCACAAATGTTCTATTCGATTGAGGTCAGGGCTTTGTGATGGCCACTCCAATACCTTGACTTTGTTGTCCTTAAGCCATTTTGCCCTAACTTTGGAAGTATGCTTGGGGTCATTGTCCATTTGGAAGACCCATTTGTGACCAAGCTTTAACTTCCTGACTGATGTCTTGAGATGTTGCTTCAATATATCCACATAATTTTCCTCCCTCATGATGCCATCTATTTTGTGAAGTGCACCAGTCCCTCCTGCAGCAAAGCACCCCCACAACGTGATGCTGCCACTCCCTTGCTTCACGGATGGGATGGTGTTCTTCAGCTTGCAAGCCCCCCCCCTTTTTCCTTCAAACATAATGATGGTCATTATGGCCAAACAGTTCTATTTTTGTCTCATCAGACCAGAGGACATTTCTCCAAAAACTACCATCTTTGTCCCCATGTGCAGTTGCAAACCGTAGTCTGGCTTTTTTACGGCAGTTTTGGAGCAGTGGCTTCTTCCTTGCTGAGGGACTTTCAGGTTATGTCGATATAGGACTCGTTTTACTGTGGATATAGATACTTTTGTACCTGTTTCCTCCAGCATCTTCACAAGGTCCTTTGCTGTTGTTCCGGGATTTATTTGCACTTTTCACACCAAAGTACGTTCATCTCTAGGAGACAGAACGCGTCTCCTCCCTGAGAGGTATGACAGCTGCGTGGTCCCATGGTGTCCATACTTGCATACTATTGTTTGTACAGATGAACGCGTTACCTTGGCTGATTTCTTTTGATTTTCCCATGATGTCAAGCAAAGAGGCACTGAGTTTGAAGGTAGGCCTTGAAATACATCCACAGGTACATTAGCCTATCAGAAGCTTCTAAAGCCATGACATCATTTTCTGGAAATTTCCAAGCTGTTTAAAGGCACAGTCAACTTAGTGTAAACTTCTGAGCCACTGGAATTGTGATACAGTGAATTATAAGTGAAATAATCTGTCTGAAAACAATTGTTGGAAAAATGACTTGTGTCATGCACAAAGTAGATGGCCTAACCGACTTGCCAAAACTATAGTTTGTTAATAAGAAATTTGTGGAGTGGTTGAAAAACGAGTTTTAATGATTACAGCCTAAGCGTATGTAAACTTCCGACTTCAACTGTACATTTATTAAATGGGTCTTGTACAGTATGTTTCCCAAGCCCTCCATCCAGGGACATAACCTGAATTCATAATAAACTGTCACTGGAACATTCCATAGCAACATTCCATATGATCTTCAGTTGAACAGCCCCCCACCATCTCTCCCCCTCGAGATTGCTGGCTTAGCTGTTAGCAGGGCTGAATCATTCAAATTCCTGGAGAACATCATCTCTCACAACCTCAAATGGGAGGACATGACCACAGCGGTCACCAAGAAGACACAACAGTGGACCTGCGGCAGCTGAAGATAAAAAAATCACCCAGGCAATCCTGATCCGTTTTTACGCATCAATCGTTGAATCCATAATCACCTCCTCCAGCACAGTGTGGTTTGGGTCTGCCCACTGCAAGGGCAAACTGCAACGCATTGTCCGTTCTGCATAGTGGGTCATAGGCTGCCACCTGCCCTCCAGGACAAGGAAGCATGCAGGAAAGATCATCACCGACTCCTCCCACCCTGGTCTCCCCCACTCCAAAAATTCACCTCTGGCAGGCGGTTCAGGTCACTCTTGACCAAAACCTCCCACCACAAAGTTTCTTCCCCCGGACTATGGCCCTCACCAACCAGCTATCTGGCCCTCACCAACCAGCTATCTGGCGCAAAGAGACTAAAGGACTATGGCCCTCACCAACCAGCTATCTGGCCCTCACCAACCAGCTATCTGGCCCTCACCAACCAGCTATCTGGCGCAAAGAGACTAAAGGACTATGGCCCTCACCAACCAGCCATCTGGCGCAAAGAGACTAAAGGACTATGGCCCTCACCAACCAGCTATCTGGCGCATAGAGACTAAAGGACTATGGCCCTCACCAACCAGCCATCTGGCGCATATAGACTAAAGGACTATGGCCATCACCAACCAGCCATCTGGCGCATAGAGACTAAAGGACTATGGCCCTCACCAACCAGCTATCTGGCGCATAGAGACTAAAGGACTATGGATACTAAAGGACTATGGACCTCACCAACCAGCCATCTGGCGCATAGAGACTAAAGGACTATGGCCCTCACCAACCAGCTATCTGGCGCATAGAGACTAAAGGACTATGGATACTAAAGGACTATGGACCTCACCAACCAGCTATCTGGCGCATAGAGACTAAAGGACTATGGCCCTCACCAACCAGCTATCTGGCGCAAAGAGACTAAAGGACTATGGATACTAAAGGACACTATGCTGCACACCGCATCAAGCCATCTCTGAACTGTACATAAAATAACTGCATTATACTGCATTGCACTCTGTCCATCTCTCTGCATTTAGATATATTCATACTGATACTGTAAATTTGTACATCCACTGTATATCAACCGTATACACACTGTATATTGACCGCATACCCACTGTATATTAACCGCATACCCACTGTATATCAACCGTATACCCACTGTATATCAACCGTACACCCACTGTATATCAACCGCATACCCACTGTATATCAACCGTATACCCACTGTATATTTATATATCTGCTCACTCTCTTATAGCGCTATGCTCACTCTACCTAATTGTATATAATGTATGTAAACTTCATATGAACTTGGTTGCCTGTATTCTGTCTATAAATGTTGTCTATCACTTGTAGCACCATATCACCAAGTAAAATTCTGAGTATGTGTAGATGTACCTGGTGAATAAAGGTGATTCTGAAAGTGAACAGCATTGCTGGAGAAAGCACATCAAGTGTAACCAGTCTGGTCAGCCAGTGACAGAGCTCCAGACAGTGCAGCTGGCTGCGGGGCAGAGCTAAGGCTGAGGAGGCAGGTTGGGTAGATGAGGGCGGCTGGGCAGAGGGAGGCAGGCTGGGTAGAGCAAGGCAGGCTGGGTAGAGGGAGGCAGGCTGGGTAGAGGGAGGCAGGCTGGGTAGAGGGGGGCAGGCTGGGTAGATGAGGGCGGCTGGGCAGAGGGAGGCAGGCTGGGTAGAGGGAGGCAGGCTGGGTAGAGGGAGGCAGGCTGGGTAGAGGGGGGCAGGCTGGGCAGAGGGTGGCAGGCTGGGTAGAGGGAGGCAGGCTGGGTAGAGGGAGACAGGCTTGGCAGAGAGAGACAGGCTTGGCAGAGAGAGACAGGCTTGGCAGCGAGAGACAGGCTTGGCAGAGAGAGACATGCTTGGCAGAGGGAGACAGGCTTGGCAGAGGGAGACAGGCTTGGCAGAGAGACAGGCTTGGCAGAGAGAGACAGGCTTGGCAGCGAGAGACAGGCTTGGCAGAGAGAGACAGGCTTGGCAGAGGGAGACAGGCTTGGCAGAGGGAGACAGGCTTGGATAGATGAGGGAGGCAGGCTGGGCTGAGGGAGGCAGGCTGGGCTGAGGGAGGCAGGCAGGCTGGGTAGATGAGGCAGGCTGGGCAGATGAGGCAGGCTGGGCAGATGAGGAAGGCTGGGCAGAGGGAGGCAGGCTGGGCGTATGGAAGAGGAAGAGGAAGAAGAGGAAGAAGAGGAAGAGTAACAGAAGAGGAAGAGTAACAGAAGAGGCATGCTGGCATGCAGGCTGAGGCAGGCGCCATGATGGATGATCTCATTAATCTGGGTACTGAGAAGGCTAGAAACTTCCTTCCTGAGAAACTGAACTTCCTGACCCCAGGCTCTGGTTCCTTGCTCTCTCATTCTCTCTCGCTTCCTCTCTCTCTTCACCCAGAATGTCTCCGAATATATATTTATCTTTCTCTCATCCTCTGTTGCTGAACCTCAATCACTTTATTTTGTTTTTCTCTAAATGTCTTTGTGTATAATTGTATTCTTCCTTCTTTTCTCTTGATGAGTGATACACTTGCTTACTCATGACCCAAGATACACTATGGAAAACTATAAGCCAATGACTTAGCTTTAGTACCGCATATCATGTTCCATAACAGAATATGCACCATAAATACTGTAAACCTGGATAAAAACAGATATTCTCTCTGGTAATGTTGACCTTCACCATGCTGGAGTCACTAACACCAATGCAGCCTATCGATCATGGCTGCAGTCAGCCTGCCTCACTACATGTTGAAAGCAATGCAAAGCCTGATATTAAGGAAACAATGGGAGGAAAATATGCCATTGAGCAGCTCACTCTCTCTCACTCTCACTCTCACCCAAACACTGACCTCACTCCTCATATGACTCTATAGGCTTACTATGCTGCAATCTGCATGCACTGTAGGCAACAACACTCCCACAACGTCATTACTTCCAAGGAGCCCAACAAGACCTCATCCTTCAAGTGTGTTTAGATGGATAAGGAACGTGCTAAGCAATTAGAACACGCATCTGATCTGGCAAGGGACCTAGATGGGAGATCTAGAGACCGTGAATCAATTGCACTTAATAACAACGGCCTGATCCATCTGAGGCCCATCTGGGCATTTATTACAGCATGGTGCTGCTTTTGGTCTTTAAATAGCGCACACACGCATGTGCACACACCCATACACACACGCATGCGCGCACACACACACACACACACACACACACACACACACACACACACACACACACACACACACACACACACACACACACACACACACACACACACACACGCCACTGTCAAGCGAGAGGAATTAAGAAGCTGACAGAACCGGTAAAGCTGCAGTGTGTTAGTGTTTGGAGCCTGTGGATGACTTCTGAAACAGACGCAGATTAAAGGACTAAGAATATCAACACAACGTTCGTGTTGGAGGAGCGACAGCAAGACCAGGTGACCACGCTGATTGTGGAAGCAGAGTTAGGACGCAGACGAGAGTTGCCTCTGTGATATAACCACGGGTGTAAACGCAACTCTCTGTTTCTCTTTCCCTCTTTCCTTCCCTCACACCGTCTCCCGGATGACTAACAGAGCAGTGTGACTCGAAACCATGTGGTTTCCATGAACATGGCGCCGGGATGACAAGAGGATTTTCACCAGGGTTTTTTAAGGGGAAAAGGAAGGAGGGTTCAGCTCTGGTTCCTCTCCTCAGTCTGGGAGTATGGCCTGGCGGTATGCTCCTCTTACATGGAAGGAAATACTCCACATAGCTGCAGACCAGACCAGGGTAGCGGAGGCCAAGGAGCCGCCGTGTGTCCGGCCCGCTCCGCACCATTAAGATTCAGTGTGTGTCTAGCCTGAGGCAAACTGACACAGTGACATGTGACAGGCTGTCACCCCGAAACATCCCCGTCTGACGTTAAAACACAAACACAACAGGAATACCCTCTGCAGCTGACCCAGGGATCCAGTGTCATGGCTGGGGAGGGGCCAGAGGGGAGGGGGGAACTGGCATGACAGGCCTATCTGGTGGAACCTCATTCCATTCCCCATGTTTGCTCACTCAGACACCCGGGTCGTCTCGCCCTACCGTTCGGGAAAACACACGCACGCACGCTCATACACACACACACACACACACACACACACACACACACACACACACACACACACGGGGGGATTTTACAGTGCAAAGTCAACACTCAATCCAAAGTGAGTGTGAACGTGCTATATACGGTGCATGGGAAAAACCTCTGCTACTGCTGTCCAAACAGTATTGACTGTATGCTAAGATCTAGTGCCAGAGGTACTATGTATGAGAGGATAAGTAAGTCTCTGACGCTGTTCTGTGTGCATACAGTCTATTTATAGAACTTCAATGGCCAACGTCCTGCTGGAGATAGACTATAGACAAGCTTACATAATGGCAGACATGCTAGATATCAAGGCAGTAACAAGTACTGTAGGATGATATAACGGCAAATGCTACTACTGTAACTGGCAAAATGATGGACGATGTGCACTGTACTGTACAGTGACAGTGTTATGCAGTTCATCACTCTCATAACACCCTCCTGCAGATAGCCTCATATACAGCATATTTAACCGCCAGCGTGGGAACTCTAAAATGAAACAAAGTTGAGCAGACAACATCCCAATGAATACATTGAGAAAACAGTGCACATATCTTCCTCTGCAAATCAACGTGAAAAAAGGGTGAGATGTGTTTTATATCAGGGAGAGGAATTAGCCCTGAATTGCCACGTCTACTGATTCAGTTCACTTGAAGTTGAGTAAGTTCTGTCCAGGCAAAACGTTTTTTCCACTTTTCTTTAGGGGGTGAAATATTATTGCAAGGGTGGATAATTCAACGGATAAATTATTAAGCCATCCTACACTTGTGAATAATTCACTGTGTGTTTCCCATTGGAGCGGGCATGGCATGGCACGCACACACACACACACACACACACACACACACACACACACACACACACACACACACACACACACACACACACACACACACACACACACACACACACACACATACACACGCACACACACACACATACGCATACACACACACACGCACACACACACACACACACACACACACACACACACACACACACACACATACACACACACATACACATACACACACACACGCACGCACATACACATACACATACACATACACATACACACACACACACAGAGAGCAACAGAGAGAGAGACAGAGAGAGAGATAGAGAGAGAGCGAGAGAGAGAGAACCACTTGGCCCATAGCACTCTGTGACTACACTAGTACACTTACTGTCTCTTTCCTCAAAACTCTTAGCGTGCCCCTCTTAGCGTGCCCCTCTTAGAGCAACTCTTTAGCATGCCCCTCTTAGCTCAACTCTCTACTGTGCCCCCCTTTTCTCAACTATCTAATGTGCCCATTTTACTGAAGCTCCACTCCTGACCCACAGCAGCACTTGAGATGGTTGGTGCATATCTTTACTCTGGTGGAAAAACCAGCCTCCCTGTAAATCTGTATCTTGTCTGGACACATGCCAGTGTTTGTACATCTCATATAAAGAGAGACGACTCTAAACTTGCCTCGTGGGCCAGATGCCTTATACTATTCTAAGACGTATTCTAAGACGAAGTAAATGTAACTTGATTTAACACAATCAAATACTGTGTCTTCTTGTGCGTGGACAGTGATTACATCAGCTGACTCTTAGGGCACACACACACACAACCTCCTCAACTCTGAGATGTGGTGGGAATAGAGAGGGTGTTTCAGCCTAGCCTGAAGTCCCTGAGACTGCTGCTATCATGCCAGGGTCCCAGACGGTACTTCTTCGCATGAAAACTCTCCTTATCTCCCCCAGCAGGCAACCCAGTGTGCCCACGCAGGAAAGCCTGTCACCTGGGGAGAGAGTGGGAGTAGAGATCCACCTAGACCCAGGGCCCCTCTGACATCCACCCCCCAGACCACTGCAGGGTGTGACCATGACAACAGCTTCTCCATGTAGCCTGTATAATAGCCTTGATACAGGTATATCAATGAGTAGACAGTATTTAACAGCCTGGAGATGGGTAGGAATGCTGTGGGGACAAAGAGCAGAGTAAAGAATGGAGATAATAAAATGAACATGAGCATGACACTCACAAGGACGTGACCTCATCTTACATGACATCAATTTAAGGAGAACTAGGAGATCTGGGTCAAAGGTTAAAAACACAGAGGTGGCGGGTGATTGGACAATTTCAACCATGACCATTTATCAACATGAACCTTTTAAGCTGGGTTGGTTTAACTGAGGTTGAGGGGTTTAACAAGATAACGTCTACGGTAGAACAATGCTGACACCATCTTCTGTCAAACTTCTACATAACAATAACAACATACCTTGTTACTCAAAATGCCAAAAGGGTTATCCAAGTAATAACATTACTCAATATTTCATGATATATTAATCTGACACTTTTACACTCCATAATAAATCACAGCAATTACATGTGTATAAATAAAATACTGTCTCTCCGCTTTCTGCACTGACAGTTGACAGCCAAGAGATAAGATAATTGTTTCCATGACCTAATCACAAATTCAAAACACTGCTGTAAAACCAGCCTGACAGGGCAGGGGAAACCACTGGGTGAGCCACAGCATGCAAATCTGAAACAGCCCTCTCTCTTTCTCTCCATAATCAGTCAATCAATAACCTTAGCATTTGACTTAGTGACCGGATTTTAGCGTGCTTGACCTCTTGACCTCTCACCGTTGGACATAGAAGTGTCTGTATGGATTTACATCCTCTTGAGAGACTGGGCAGCTTTAACAAAACAAAGGAAAACAAACTCAAAGCAGAATGTCTCTCCTCCACTACTACCCCCCATAGAGAGGCTCCCAGATGCATCCCCAAACTAGCTAAACAAGCGCCTTATTGTCTGTAGAAAGCAGTCAGAAGCTGCCCTTCCTGTTAGCCAAGTGAGCTAAGAGGGGACTCAGCAACAGCATGACCACATGTGATCCCCATCTATATAGTTTCCAGCATGATATCAGCCTGAATCGCTCCCGCCTACAAAAGGCTGCATTGTGTGCTGGGCATCAGGCTGATGATGCGCATGGGGCTGAAGGAGGGTCATTGTTGTGGAGACTGATCCAAAATTCCTCCTCAACGTGAGGGAAGGAAGGGGACAACCAGGCTGACTGAAGAATTAATTCCTTTATCGATTAAAACTGGGGTGTCAGCAAGTTCTGTGTTTAGCTAATGACTTTCTGTGTGCGTGTAGTTCGTTAACCCCATCATGGTTAGGAGGGCGTAAATGTGGACAGATTCCTGTATCGGACAGACAGCGTATCTTGTTATGAAGTCCTTCAGACGGTGTATTCTGGAGGTGATACGGCCTGTCACCACCATATTACTCACTGTGGACACTCCTAGGTTTAATTCCACGCTCTGGCCAATCAACACGAGTAAAAATACTTCACAAAGAGACGCCATCAACTGTGTGACCTCACATCCTCCCTAAAAGACCACCAGCATGAAGAGGTCAGATGACTGCTTATTTAAGATGTGCTGGTAGGAAGTGGGGAGGAGAGGAGCTGAAGAGACCTCCGAATGGGAAAGCAGAAAACACACTGCTCTCTGGGAGGCTTCTCCACAACGTCCACTGCGCACAGCCACAACACACACACTAATCAATTTCATCCCATCACCGGCCATGAGGCATCCCTCCCCTCCAAATACCACAGTAGAGAACAATAGCCACCCCTCCCTCCTCCCTCTGTCCTGTCCAGTCAGCCCCCTCTGGCATCTCCATTCAGTGTGAAATCTAAGCTGTTGTCTCTATTGAGAGCAGACGAAGCGTGGCCTGTTGCTCTGGGACAAAGGAATTAGCCAGACTACACACGGATTTAGCCAGGGGAGAGAATGGGCATTTGGCCTGTCCAAATCAGCCCTCTGATCTCCAATCAAAGCCAATGAGGTCAAACCTCCTGATAAACTGGCCAGGGAGGGACTGGCAGGAACACCCACCCTCTGTCTGTCTGCTGGGGTGAGGGATTAACTGACACACCATCAGACCTGGGTCCAAACAGTATTTGTTTACTAAACTCAGGTTTAGTCTTTGAATACTATTTGAACCCAGGTTTGACAAACCGCCAGAGAAAATTAACTTCACCATTATGTCCTAAAAACATAGGCATATACTGAAAGGTTCATTTAATGACATTCATAATACATGGATTCATTCATTTATTCATTTACTACCAAAACGTTCTTTCATATATTATATAAAAATGTTCACTACTTGGTAATTAGTTTTTTTCCGAAGGGAATTCTACAGTGATTGTAATATGATTCAAAGCCTCTTTAAATCCCTTCATACAGATTTGCTTGACCTTTATGGTTAATTAAGAATTCTCTATATCTTTCATTCGTTTTGGGTTTGGAGTGAGTCAAATATGTATTGAAGAATACAGAACTCTTCACAGTATCACTTCCCTAAACCAAGAACATTCTTGCATGGATGGAAGTGACCTCAACTGGTTTAGTAGACGGGCGGTTTCTGGTCAAACGTGTACACAAATGAGAAATAACACACGGAATACACACAAGCAGATCGAAGGAATTGATTTCCTGACCAGCATCACAACAAACAGGGCCTGAGGCCTAATACCTGCTATGACCAGTCGTAATATTAAGACTGGGGGCTTCCTCTGGGATGTTACAGCTAGTGATCGGGGCAGAGCACTCACTGTTAGTGCTTGAACAGAGGACAGGCAGGGCATGGGATGGTGGTCTTAAAGCCAAGTGATAGGGGATGGAATGTCCCAGAGCATGTGACACGTGCCATCTTTCAGCTGTAACCCACATCACAGCAGGGGCCACAGATGAACCACAGACTACGACAGCACCATTTCTGCTGTGTTGTACCTGTCTCCATATAGCAACAAGGCAATTCAGCAATGGGGGCAACAATCTAAGGTCTCAATCTAATCAACACATATACAGTTACTTACACATTAGCTATTGAGGATGTGTACTATGGATCTTTATTCTTCTACACAGAGTGACTCCAACCAGACAAACCCATTTAACTTTGACATATACACTACCAGTCACAAGTTTTAGAACACCTACTCATTCAAGGGTTTATCTTTATTTTTTATTTTTTATACATTGTAGAATAATAGTGAAGACATAAACTATGAAATCACACATATGGAATCATGTAGTAACCCAAAAAGTGTTAAACAAATCAAAATATATTTTATATTTGAGATTCTTCAAATAGCCACCCTTCGCCTTGACAGCTTTGCACACTCTTGGCATTCTCTCAACCAGCTTCATGAGGTGGAATGCATTTCAATTAACAGGTGTGCCTTCTTAAAAGTTAGTTTTGTGGAAATTCTTAATGTGTTTGAGCCAATCAGTTATGTTGTGACAAGGTAGGGGTGGTATACAGAAGATAGCCCTATTTGATAAAAGACCAAGTCCATATTATGGCAAGAACATGTCAAACAAGCAAAGAGAACTGACAGTCCATCATTACTTTAAGACATGAAGGTAAATCAATAAAGAACATTTGTGCAGACGCAAAAAAATCATCAAGCGCTATGATGAAACTGGCTCTCATGAGGACCGCCACAGGAATGGAAAATACAGAGGTACCTCTGCTGCAGAGGATAGGTTCATTAGTTACTTGCCTCAGAAATTGCAGCCCAAATAAATGCTTCACAGAGTTCAAGTAACAGACACATCTCAACATCAACTGTTCAGAGGAGACTGTGTGAATCAGGCCTTCATGGTCAAATTGCTGCAAAGAAATCACTACTAAAGGGCACCAATGAGAAGAGACTTGCTTGGGCCAAGAAACACGAGCAATGGACATTAGACCGGTGGAAATTTGTCCTTTGGTCTGGAGTCCAAATTGGAGATTTTTGGTTCCAACCGCCGTGTCTTTGTGAGATGAGCGTGGGTGAAAATGTAATCTCCACATGTGTATTTACCACCATAAATCATGTAGGAGGAGGTGTTATGATGTGGGTGTGCTTTGCTGGTGGCGATGTCTGCGATTTATTTAGAATTCAAGGCACATTTAACCAGCATGGCTACCACAGCATTCTGCAGTGATACTCCATCCCATCTAGTTTGGGCTTAGTGGGACAATCATTATTTTTTCAACAGGACAATGATCCAACACACCATCAGGTTATGAAAGAGCTATTTTACCAAGAAGGAGAGAGACAGAGTACTGCATTAGATGACCTGGCCTCCACAATCCCCCTACCTCAACCCAATTGAGATTGAGATTCCAACAAGACTGTTGGAAAAGCATTCCAAGTGAAGCTGGTTGAGAGAATACCAAGAGTGTGCAAAGCTGTCATCAAGGCAAAGGGTAGCTACTTGAAGAATCTCAAATGTAAAATATCTTTTGATTTTTTTTAACACTTTTTGGGTTACAACATGATTCCATATGTGTGATTTCATAGTTTATGTCTTCACTATTATTCTACAATGAAGAAAATAGTAAAAAATAAAGAAAAACCCTTGAATGAGTAGGTGTTCTAAAACTTTTGACCGGTAGTGTATGTATATATCCCTCCGGTGTTATGTCTCTCTGTCTGTCCCAGACACACAGGGTTATTTTCATATCCAACTTTTAAATCCCTTTCATCTGTAATATATCGCAGATATCCAGGGAGATAAGAGGATAAAAGCGGAACAGGTGAGACTCATCAATATAGTCAAACCCAAAGGTAGAAAGAGGAAGTGATGTTCTTCCTGTGGTTGAGTCTTCGAGGTGTATCGCTGTTGCCATGCGGTGTACTAAGACAGGTGCTCCACTTCCACCTTGAACATGTGCACTCATTCCCACAGCCAGGCAGCCAGCCAGGCAGCCAGCCACCCAGACTGCCTGTTTACAAGTCCCCACATTCCCACATTCAACATGTACGCTCTGCCCAAACTAGTTGCTGTGTGTGAAAAAAAGCAGCACTCAACTATACTGATGCTATGCTGATATGATCTTTTTCTCTGAACTTCCGACCCTTATAGAGTAAACCTCTAGGCCCTTAGTTCATGAGGGTTTCTTATTAAAGCCTCTACTAAAATAAGGAACATTATTGTGGTTCTGTGTAACTTTGTATAAATAGAGATATATAGCACAAGTGAGTATTTTTGTGCTTGATACACTCTATCATAGTCTCCTGAGCACCGTCAACAGACTGTGAAAATAAGATACAAACGTTACAATGACAATGTCGATGCGGTTTAGATGCTATGTCTGTATTTCATATCACTCAGCATTTAATATGTGCACCGTATTAGATGAAGAGGGAAAATGTAAGTTAATCATCTCTGTTTTAGTGATTTAAAAAAATGTAGCTACATTTGGCCATTCTCTCATCTCTCCCATGCCCTGGAATCTCCCCCACTCCCACACACACACAACCTTTGATTGACCTGTTTCAGACAAGTCCCTCACCTGTGTCTTTACATGTTATTCCCTAATCTAACAAGGTGCCAAAGGATTCTCTATCATTAAGTCATCTCTGAGGAAGTGAAGCTGGCCCTGGGGGATCATCAGAAGGGAGGCCAGCCGGGGTTCAGGTCTGAGGGGTCGGGGAGAGAGAGCAGGGGCGGGCGGGCCTGCTGCAGCCAGCTGTGCTGCACAGAGAGTCATGGAAACTCCCAAACACAGGCACAGGAAGGCTGGCTCTAGGGCTGGGGCAGACCCTATGGGAGATACAGTAGGCTGGGGGAGGTCTCCTCGGTCCTCACCCTGTAGATTGGGCTGAGGAAAACACAGACTACTCCACAGAGATGAGCTCAATGTTTTGACAGGGGAAAGAAGGGGAGACAAGGGATGACACATATCCCAGCTTCCCGGGTGTGCTCGTCATTGTGAGATAATCCAAATAAACCCTCATCAGTCAGGTAACAGGTTATGTTATGACTGAGTGATTACGAGAGACCATATAGAGTGGTGGTGATGAGTGTGCGTTAGTCAACCTCTACAGCAGCAGAACCAACTTGACTCACTGTATCTGGGCTACGTCCCCAGACTGAAGAACCTGACAGACTCTATTCATTGATTTATTTTTCTGTTGAATCGCTGTTCTACATGCAAATGTCCTTCACCACTGTGCTCCCAACCAGAAGAATCCAGAAGACGGCTTCATTATTGCAGTGAGTGATGTGATCAACTGGGTGGCAACACTGGCACCACTGGTAGGCTTTACATCATCTTCCTGGCACAAGGCAATGCCAAGCACAACCACTGACAACTGGCCAATCGATGGAAGAGTTGGCATGGTTCTGAAGTGTAGCACAGGCAGCAGACAAGAACAGGAGAGCAAACTAACGGAAAGGACAAACAGAATTATAGGATGACGTCATAAGCAATTTCAGTCATTGTGACACAAAGATCTTAAAACACAACCGAACAGTTCAACTGCAGAACCTTTCCAAGTTGTCTTCCTGTCAGTTATCATTAGTCATTCCTGGATCCACCTCCTCCCAGAGGACCAGGCAAGGCCAAGTCACAGAGCTGTTCCAAAAGCACACCCTCGTTTCTTGGAAACTCCATTACAGAGTGAGTTGCGCCCAAGGTATGTGATGGAGGTGGTGTTGGGGACTGATGATGGACACTGTCCAGATATTACTGTGTATGACTCTGTGTGCTCTTCCATTCAGGGGAACAGTCTACATGAGTTTACCGCTGTGATACACCATGAGGATCCGCAGTCCCTAGGGCAGGGTTTCCCCAACTGGTGGCCCATGGGCCGAATTTGGACCTTGGGTGATTTTATTTGACCCCCCACAAACTTGCTGGATGCATTTGCAGTTAGTTTTGGTTGTGTTTCAGATTATTTTGCGTCCAATAGAAATGAATGGTAAATAATGGATTGTGTCTATTTGTAGTCACTTTTATTGTAAATAAGAATAAAATATGTTTCTAAACACTTCTACATTAATGTTGTATCTACCATGATTACGGATAGTCCTGAATGTATTGTGAATAATGATGAGTGAGAAAGTTACAGATGCACAAATATCATACCCCTGCAAAAATACTAACCTCCCGTACGTATCATTGTAATGGTGAGAGGTTAGCATGTCTTAGGGGTATGATATTTCTGCGTCTGGAACTTTCTCACTCAACTTGTTCACAATAGTGACACACATTGTCATTGTATCACTTTTGTTTGGGCTTCTTCCGGTCAATTTGCAGTCTACAAATAATTTGTAATTATGTTACGGCTGCCCTGACCATCCGCTCAAGAAAAAAATGGTCCCGTGACTGAACCTAGTTGATGATCCCTACACTAGGGGCTGAAGGCTTGCTGGGCCAAAGATAGCAGGCCGCCCTATTTAAAAAATGTGCTCTCAACTGTAACAGTCCTGGGATAGTAACTATAATTGTCCCTCTCCAATCCTTGTGTCTGTCTGGCCATTCAGTCTTTTAAAGAGATAGTGTGTGTAGTAAGCCAACACTATGGACAGTCTGACAGTAGAGACCTGTGCTAATGGGCTCTAACTGAAAGCTGAGGAACAAAGATTTCTCTTGGGGATTTTGCAATAATGGAATGGACTTTGTTGGTGCACATGAGAACGCTCACTTCCTAGCAAAAAGGTTGAGGAAAAGTGCTGAATGTGGTATATGTTATTTTTAGTCCTGCACTCAAGATTCCTGTCGAAAAAGAACAAGACTGACGATAGTTCCACTAACTGTCCACTTGACAACCATTAAAAAAATGAAGCCTATATTTCATCTGTTTTGAGTGGCAGGATCTGAATTGGACTAGAGATTCTGACTTGTTGTGTAAACTCTGTGTTATGGGATATTACACAGGTCAGGATCTGAATTAGACTAGAGATTCTGACTTGTTGTGTAAACTCTGTGCTATGAGATATTACACAGGTCAGGATCTGAATTGGACTTGAGATTCTGACTTGTTGTGTAAACTCTGTGTTTTGAGATATTACACAGGTCAGGATCTGAATTGGACTAGAGATTCTGACTTGTTGTGTAAACTCTGTGTTATGAGATACTACACAGGTCAGGATCTGAATTGGACTAGAGATTCTGACTTGTTGTGTAAACTCTGTGATATGAGATACTACACAGGTCAGGATCTGAATTGGACTAGAGATTCTGACTTGTTGTGTAAACTCTGTGTTATGAGATATTACACAGGTCAGGATCTGAATTGGACTAGAGATTCTGACTTGTTGTGTAAACTCTGTGTTATGAGATATTACACAGGTCAGGATCTGCACTATCCACATGCCAACAACTATGGAACAATACGTTCCTATGGACCCCTATTTTTTATCTGTGAAAAAGAAAAACACCCAAGATCAAAATACACAGAGCAGTTCCTCCTCCTTGGAGCTCTAGTCTGCTTGGTGGGAGCACCCACAACATTCCCATAGTCCTGAGAATGACGAGTGCCGCCGGGTAAACCAGTCTCAGACCAGATGCCACCCCATTGAGAACAACAACCAATGGAATCCATAAAAACCCCCAGCAGCAAGGATCATGCCCTAAATATCATCTCATCAGACTAAGCCCCACCAAAATCAGCTTTAAACAAATAATAACATAAAACAATCTATATTAATCCCTACATTCAGTTAAAGGAAGTTCACATTCTGTCCTGTAGTCATAACAGGAAACATGGGTATTTGAGTTTCTTGCGATTCCTGACTGTGGATCCCAACATAGGCCTTGGCTGAGTTTTGATAGATGAGGTGGTAACATGGGGACTAAGAGAGAGAGAGGAGCAGGCAGAATGGCTTGCTGGCAGACAGAGCCTTGGAGACCAGAGGTAGACCTGAAATAGCATTACAGCATTACATCACATCTGACTGAGTTTGTAGTCCTGTCAGGCCTAGCCTCTGCAGCACAGGCCCTACGTGCCACCTCCAAGATGTAATGGGAGGGTTACAGTTAGCTGCTTCACGGCTGCTTTCCTGGGACACATAATCAAGGCCTGAACACTGACAGGAAACTCACAGACCAAAGCAATGTTCCATTTATTCATACACGGGCAAACTCAAGACACCCGAGGGAGGATGATTGTGAATACAAACAAGTAGCCTGCATGACCACGCCAACTCCGCACACAACTCAAAATGGTGGGGGATTGGTTTTGATGAGGCTTTTTCATTGTGACTGTTGGGAACTAATGTGAAGGTTTGTGTTTTCGCTTGCATGTATAGAAAGGTGTTCAGTGTCTGACAACATGAGGAAAACATCGTCCTGTTCACAAGTATTCCACATTAAGCGTAATCACCACGGCATATTCTCCACGGTTCATAGATTGGCAGATTGACGTGACAAATCATTTTTGCAACGTCTGAAAAGAGTGGTCTGTTTTTGCTTATCAACCATTCCTGAAGCCTTGACACAATCTGACACAAACTCCAGACCGACTACAAGCACATCAAAGTTATTGACTGTAGTGGTTGAAGCAAGCATCAATGGGGCCCAGATCAAAGAGAGCGCATAGGCAGTAAATTGTTCTTCTCTCACCATTATTCTTCAGTGAAACTATACCTGCCATGCTTGTAAAGTACCGTCTATCTGTCTGCCGTGGTGGGAACACTCTTAACTGATCTGCTTGGAACACCCAGCTTATTGTTACGAAAGCTGCTGACCAAGTTGGTAGACATGTTTAACTGCAAGACAAGAGATACCGTTGCTTTGCCTTATATTTTACAACTACAAGCATGCTTCCACAAACTGAGGAATCCTCATTTGAGATGTGGATACACATACATAACTAGCGATGAGACAAGATAGTAGCTACTAAAAACAATTGGATACCACGAAATTGGGGAGAAAAAGGGGTAAAATATAAAAAAAATTAAAAGAGTGTGTTAGGATTTAGCCCACACTAATGCTACACAGATATGCCTGTGGTCGAAAATGTATTCTCTTCAACAATTGATATTACTTTGATTAATACTAACACTATAATTACTAATAAGAGAGCAATAATAATCAGCTATTGCATCAAATCTATGGCATTTCACGCCATAGTCATTACTACATGATTATAATCTCTGGGTCTCACATGACGTAGCCTTTTGAAGCCACAGCAGGCAGCCTGGGGTGATTTAGAGAAGCATGTGCTCAGCACACAGGCACGCACACACACGTGCACACACACACAAAAAGAGAACAAGAGAGACAGACAGAGAGAGAGAGACAGAGGGAGGGGTAGAGAGAGACAGAGACAGAGAGACAGAGACAGAGAGACAGAGACAGAGAGACAGAGACAGAGAGACAGAGGGAGGGGGAGAGAGACAGAGACAGAGAGACAGAGAGAGAGAGAGAGAGACAGAGACAGAGAGACAGAGACAGAGAGACAGAGGGAGGGGTAGAGAGAGAGAGACAGAGACAGAGAGACAGAGACAGAGAGACAGAGGGAGGGGGAGAGAGAGAGAGAGACAGAGACAGAGAGACAGAGACAGAGAGACAGAGACAGAGAGAGGGGGAGAGAGAGAGAGTGAACTGTTCAGAGACTAGGGTAAATACCTGAAGGCCATGGGAGAGAACAACGTAGTTTCATAACAAGGCAGGCTGGTCTTTAGACTAGATGTAACATAGCAAACGTATGATATGTTATGTTTTTGTATGATTACATAAGATAGAAGTTACGAAAAGAGGGTGGTTGGTCGGCGGTGGGTAGGTGGGCCCAAAGGTTGCGTGTTGGTAACACATTTGTAACACATTGTACGTTTTGCAAATTCGTAAAATATTGTACAAAATGGATGATGGACATACACAAATGAATACATACCATACGAAGGGTAACATATCATACAAAATAGAGTGTCTTGGGTAACGTACAGAGTCATACGAAATGCTCTGAGACCCCGTTAAACAAGAAGATCCTTCCAGGAAATATTAAATTGCTTAAGGGGCTGCATCATCTCATTAACTGGACGGAGCAGCAGAGGGCCTGCCATGACACATCCACATCTGAAGACGGGTCAGCTTTTCAATCAGTCATCATGAGGTGATTAGAACAAACACCTACACAGAACACAACCTCATGGCTGCCTTAGAAGGCCTTAAATAGAATAGAGATGCATGCATGCTACCATGCTAGTGTCCTTCCCCCTAAATATGAAGGAAAAAAAACTAGACCGAAACAAGTCTGGCACAGTCTGGTGTGTTCAGAACAGGACTCCTGAGGGTGAGACCGGTTCAACCCAGTAACCCAAGTGAAAACAACACCACATGGAGAGAGAGTGAGTGAGTGTTGCACACTTAGCAAGACTGACTGATAGATAGACAGATACTGCACCATGACTCATGTGGGCATGACTACAGCCCAGTGTGTCCTCTCAGCAGCTCCCTGCTACACCCACATACCAACCAACCAACCAACACAGGCCTGGCTAGCCCATTCCCACCTGCTCCATGCAATGCCAGCTCCAGAACCCCTAGGTTTTTTCAAGGAATGCGCTCTCTCGATTGTACGGCACACAAATGCCACACACCTTCTTCCACACATGCCTCACACTGTACACACACAGACAACCCCCCCCCACCCACCCACACACACCCAGTCTCTTCCTCAGAGAAACATTCCCTGTACCTCCATTCCAGTTGGAACAGTAAGTGAGGATGAACATGACCCGTCACTATCACACATCATGGTGCATCTGTGTCATGACATCAGCCCTCATGATGATCCTCTGGATGCTATCATGTTTCAGCAGGCCATGTGCTGCCTGCCTGGCCTGCTGCTCCTCTCACTTTGACAAAATAACTCAGCACATTTGAATACATCTCTCATTCCTGTTGCAGACAGGGGGCTAAAGTGCAGTGTCCATTGATCAGGTAGCACAGTGGAGTCTAAACAGTGGCATTGCATTCATGACATGTATGAAAATGTTAACAAGCAATCAATTACCTAATAATTACTATCAATAGTTCATAACATAATATTGATAATGGTCGACATGAACAATCGTTGAAGTACAAGGTAAAAGAGTACAGCCATAATAATTGTATTCCAATGATTTTGCTTAGAAAACACCTGAACCCACTTATTCCAGGAGAAACATTATCAGAGGAGATCTGTTACATTCATCACCTGACAAAATACCTCAGGTGTAAGCCTGCGCAATAGCAGTCATATTATGTAGTAATACCTTCCTCCTATGTGCTCCTTTATATACCGGGCGTGCTACTATGCTACAAATGAACATGCCGGGCTGTCGTGAAGCCTACAGGCGCACGCGGAAATGACAAACATTTATAGAATAGAAGCACTGATGACAAGCTGTCATTCACAATCACAAATATGCAAAACGAAAGAAAGGTCTAATATTGTATAGCGATACACGTAGATCTTTGCAACCTACAGCACAAATGCATGTGAACCATGAAATTCAAAACAGGTTCCAATTTCAAATAGTACAATTCGTTCGATACATTCCTTTTGGCTCGTGTGAGTAGGCTATCGATCCCGGTGTAGGCTATCGAACATACAACTGTGCGCACACGAGACAGAGGGACAGATCGTTTATTCAGGATCGTCTTCTTAACATTCTATTTCTGATGTTTTCAATCCTATATAGCCTAGCACTCTAAACCCAGCCTATTCATGTAGTATACAAATAAACTTACCCTTATCAAAATCAAATCCTATGTTTTCCGGTGTAGAGAAAAAAATCTGGTTGTAAAGATTTCAGATCACAGATCCCAGTTACTGAAATGTGATGTGGTGTCACTTCATTCTGAGAAGGAAAAATAATTATTTATTTCGAGTCAAACAAGAGTCCAATTATATATCCTGGAACTAGCCACAAAACGTTAAGACATTCTCAGATATGTCTATTGGGCTCCTATTTTCACAGGCAGTGTCCAGCGCATTCCCACACCTCAAGGCTCAACAAGGGTAAGTTTTCTTCGGCCGGTAATTCAGTTCCACCGACCGAGAACCCCGCCCTTGTGCATCGGACAAGACTGTCAAACCCACCAGCCAATCGGTTTACATGGGCAGCCACTGCCGCGCTCGGCGCTAACCGGCTGACGGGCGTGACTAAGCAAGAAGAGATCAGGTTTAAAAAATATTAAAGAGACAGGATCATAACAAATAATGTATGCTCTCATTTGGCACTTCCCAGACATTGGCCTATCCAGGGAAATCATATGATATGACATCATAGGACATACCTGACCAGCCCGTGATCAATAAATAGTTGATCATGTGTCTATAATTGAAGGTTATTAGCCTACTATGTTATTACACCCCTCTTCATAAATTTGTAGGCTACTGATTTTGTTGTTAAAGTAAGGGCATGATAATTTCAACAGATCTGTTCAATATCTGTTCTTTATATCCCAGTCATAACATCTTTATTTGTAAAGCATGTTTCAAGCCTTAATCAAATTGGGGAAAAACAATGGTCCTATAACATGTTAATGAATAACAGATGTGGGCAGAATGACTCTGCATAGACATGCATGGTCCCGTGTCTCAAGGGTCGCTGTTGGGAGAGCAGTCATGTGATATTATTTCACTTCACATCCTTTTAGATAACTGAACCTAGAAGCTGACGTAACTCAAACCCCATCCTGTCTGTGTTTGTTAAATTCCATGGACAAGTGGCTAGACACCTCTAAAAATAGATACTTACATGACTATTTTAGGCAACCTGTCCTATAATAAACTACTGTAGCCTAATGAATTCCCAAGATAATTGTATAGAATAACATCTGCACTGTGTACTGTGTAAGGTTCTAAAATATTCTATCACTTGAGTTTTAGTTAGGCATTGATGGGTATATGAGCAGGGTTTCTGCTGTGAGATAGGTTCCCATCACAGTCAGTTGAAATGAAGATAGAAGAAATTAACTCCACTGCAGACATTTGATAGCTAAGACAAAAATATCACAATGACGTGTGACATTCCATTATTGTCACCTCAGGTACCTGAGATTCCTCCCATACCTGCCCTCTGGGACTTTCCAGCCATGTCTTTGTGATTACTCACTCTACTCTCCAAGCCTCATGTGCCTTCCTTTCCCAACCCACGGACCCTGTTCCCATTCGCCACTCCATTTCCTCCCGAGAGAGACACATGAAAAGCAGAAAAACACACAAGTTTGTTAGACTAAATTGGTCTTGTTCTTTCATATTTTTACAGCCCTGAATCAAATTAAATCGTATTTGTCAGATGCTCCGAATACAACAGGTTGCCATACCAGCAGTTGCCATACCAGGCGGTGATGCAACCAGTGCTCTCAATGGTGCAGCTGTATAATTTCACCTTACAGTGAAATGCTTACTTACAAGGGTAATATGTACATGTAGTTAGGGGTAAAGTGCCTATGCATAGATAATAAACATAGAGTAGCAGCAGTGTAAAAAAAGTGTGTGTGTGTGGGGGGGGGGGGGGGGGGGGGGTCAATGCAAATAATCTGGGTAGCCATTTGATTAACTGTTCAGCAGTCTTATGGCTTGGTGGTAGAATCTGTTACAAAGCCTTTTGGACCTTGTCACGATCGTTGGAAGCATTCTCGGACCAACATGCAGCGTGATCTGGGTTCCACATCTTTTATTAGAAATAAGCGAACCAAACAACAAAACAATAAAGACTAAACGATACGTGACGACAATGGAGTGGTAACATGCAACTACACATAAACAATATCCCACAAAACACAGGTGGAAAAAAACGACCTAAATATGATGCCCAATTAGAGACAACGATTACCAGCTGCCTCTAATTGGGAATCATACAAAATCACCAACATAGAAAAACAAAACTAGAAACCCACATAGAAATAATAAACTAGACTAACCCCCAGTCACGCCCTGACCTACTCTACCATAGAAAATAAGGGCTCTCTATGGTCAGGACCTGACACACCTAGACTTGGCGCTCTGTAACCGCTTACCACGCGGTAGCAGAGAGAACAGTCTATGACTAGGGTGGCTGGAGTCTTTGGCGATTTTTAGGGCCTTCCTCCGACACCGCCTGGTATAGAGGTCCTAGATGGCAGGAGGCTTGGCCCCAGTGATGTACTGGGCCGTACGCACTACCGTCTGTAGCGCCTTGAGGTCGAAGGCTGAGCAGTTGCCATACCAGGCGGTGATGCAACCAGTGCTCTCAATGGTGCAGCTGTATAATATCCTTTTCAGGATCTGCTGATCCATGCCAAATATTTTCTGAGGGGGAATAGATTTTGTCATACGCTCTTCACAAATGTCTTGGTGTGTTTGGACCAGGATAGTTTGTTGGTGATGTGGACACCAAGGAACTTGAAGCTCTCAACCTGCTCCACTACAGCCCCATCGATGAGAATGGGGGCATGCTCGGCCCTCTTTTTCCTGTAGTCCATGATTATCTCCTTTGTCTTGATAAAGTTGAGGGAGAGGTTGTTGCGCTGGCACCATACTGCCATGTCTTTGACCTCCTCCCTATAGGCTGTCTCATGAATGCATTTGTTTATAGAGATACTTCCATTTTCCTCCAAGAGTGGCTGAAACTCTTATGTAGACCCAAACTCTTTTATGACGCCATGTGTTTTCCCTGCTTCCAGGTCGGATTTGTTTTTCATATCAGCTATTAACAATCTGTAGCAGACGATCACCTACAAACGCAGTGTGGCTCAAATTAACAATTTGATATTCAAAGTACTCTCTGTTCTTTAATTCAATCCAAGGGAGGTTTTTGTCCAGGAATAGTTGTTTGGAGCTTCTAAGTGCTCCTCAGAGAACAAAGTCTGTTGGTTCTAATGTAAAGACCATTCAATTCCATGTTTTCAGAGAAAGCTCATATCCACTCTGGGCCTTTAGAGTGGGGAGTCTGATACGTGGGCAGGAGGTTCCAGAGATAATGACAGCCCTAGTGGGTTTCTCTAGATTGAGACTGCTGGGCATAGTAGCCCCAGGTTCCTCTCCTTGCAGGGGTTACCTCAGCCTGGGATCCCCTCTCTCATGACTTTCTGGCTCCACTTCTCCCTCCAAACACTTCCTCTTAACCAGAGAGTCTGGAAGCCCTGAGGCTGTCCCTGGCTGAAGTCGACACTTATTCATGAAAAGCAACAGGTTGCCTAGCAGTGTTTTTCCTCCCCTGTAAAACACTGACTCACTGCTTCCAGAACTGACCACAAGACACACATGGCTGCCGTCACGTCAGGAGAGTGGCAATGAAACCTTGCAACACCTAGAAAGTGGCACGACTACTGAAATGTACTGCCATTTTCCACCTACAAAGTAAAATGATGTTAAGTTCTGAAGAAAATGTCAGAAACATTTGCAAACATACTGTATGCTTCTGAATTTCTATTAGCATTGGGGCGGCAGGTAGCCTAGCGGTTAAGAGCGTTGGGCCAGACACCGAAAGGTCGCTGGTCGAATCCCTGGTAAAATCTGCCATTCTGCACTTGAGCAAGGAAGTTAACCCCCAACAACACAGCAACAACTACTCCCTGGGCACGGATGACGTGGACGTCGTTTAAGACAGCCCACCACACCTCTCTGATTCAGAGAGTAGGGAGTCTCTAATTGATATACCATGAAGTAGGTGTGATTAACGGTGAACTCTCGAGGAGAGGGGGAAGTGCGAAAGAGGTGAGGCCAGGCCAGGGCATAGGCAACTAGCGATTAGACAGCTGACGCCAGACCTCTAAGAGCACTCCAGTTCCCTTGAAGCTCCATCAATCACACACAGATAAAAGGGTTGCGCTACAAAAGCCATGTTTAAGCAAAGGAACACTGTCAGACGGATAACACAACTATTTCCTCCTGTGTCAGCCAACCACAGATGTGGGGGAAGGACCATCGTTTCTGAGGCTAAGCTAAAGCAGAGAGAGAGACAATAATTCCTGGGCTACGCAAGCAGTACAGTGAGGATATTGGTCATGCATGGGTTATAGCCATTCTCATTCAGATGGGGAAAACGGATACATACAGCAGGCTGGGGGAGTGGAAGCATCAGACAGACAGGCAGGCTGGCAGCCTTCAAAGCGGCATAGAGATATCATCCCGACAGCAGACTGATAGTTCCATCAGGGATCTGAAGCTTAACAAATAGACTGGGGGAAAACAACAGCGAGTGAGACCATGTAATGCTTCAATGCATTAACATCAGCAGACTGACTGCATAATCTTATAGTGTACAGCTTTGAGATAATGAGGCTTTTTTCTACATTTCTTTAGGGTTATGGGTGACTCACGGAAGTCCATTTTATACTCTATTTTAGAGTAACTTCATTGTAAGGTTCACATAGTTTATTCCATAAGAGAGAATGGATCTGGAAAGGGTATAATGTAAACTGACATAAAAGAGCAGCTAGCATGAAAATAGACTCAGATAGAGCCTGTCAGAATGACTTATTGACAATCCTTGAGTAGCCTACTCTCAGTGGCTGTGATGTTCAATGTAAAGCCACAGCCTCTGCTCCATCAAGATTCAAAGTCAGCTCACTTGTCAAATGTTTCACCCTCCATACGCCCTGTAACCCATACACCAGCTGCCACTGAGACATCTCAACAACTACCCTATACAGTGATACTCTGCAAAGTTGACTTTTGTATATACAGTATCGGTCAAACGCTTGGACACGCCTACTCATTACAGGGTTTTTCTTTATTTTGACTATTTTCTACATTGTAGAATAATAGCGAAGACATCAAAACTATGAAATAACACATATGGAATCATGTAGTAACCAAAAAGTGTTCAACAAATCAAAATACATTTTATATTTGAGATTCTTCAAAATAGCCACTGTTTGCCTTGATGACAGCTTTGCACACTCTTGGCATTCTCTCAACCAGCTTCATGAGGTTGTCACCTAGAATGCATTTCAATTAATAGGCGTGCCTTGTTAAAAGTTAATTTGTGGAATTTAGAAGTTAGCCCTATTTGGTAAAAGACCAAGGCCAGATTATGGCAAGAACAGCTCAAATAAGCAAAGAGAAATGACAGTCCATCATTACTTTAAGACATGAAGGTCATCAATACGGAACATTTCAACAACTTTGAAAGTTTCTTCAAGTGCAGTCGCAAAAACCATCAAGCGTTATGATGAAACTGTCTCATGAGGACCGCCACAGGAAAGAAAGCCCCAGAGTTACCTCTGCTGCAGAGGATAAAATTATTAGAGTTAACTGCACCTTAGATTGCAGCCCAAATAAATGCTTCACAGAGTTCAAATAACAGACACATCTTAACATCAACTGTTCAGAGGAGACTGCGTAAATCACTACTAAAGGACACCAATAAGAAGAACAGAGTTGCTTGTTTCAAGAAACATGAGCAATGGACAAATCTGTCCTTCGGTCTCATGAGTCCAAATTTGAGATTTTTGGTTCCAACTGCCTTGTCTTTGTGAGACGCAGAGTAGGTGAACGGATGATTTCTGCATGTGTGGTTCCCACCTTGAAGCATGGATGAGGTGTGATGGTGCTTTGCTGGTGACACTGTTAGTGATTTATTTAGAATTCAAGGCACACTTAACCAGCATGGCTACCACAGAATTTTGCAGTGATATGCCATTCCATCTGGTTTGTGCTTAATGAGACTATAATTTGTTTTTCAACAGGACAATGACCCAAAACACACCTCCAGGCTATGTAAGGGATTCTTGACCAAGGAGAGTGATGGAGTCCTGCATCAGATGCATCAGAAGCTAGTTGAGAGAATGCCAAGAGTGCGCAAAGCTGTCATCAAGACAAAGGGTGGCTACTTTGAAGAAGTTTAAATCTAAAATATGTTTTGATTTGTTTAACACTTTTGTTTACTACATGATTCCATATGTGTTATTTCATAGTTAATGTCTTCACTATTATTCTACAATGTAGAAAATAGTAAAAATAAAGAAAAACCCTTGAATGAGTAGGTGTGTCCAAACTTTTGACTGGTAATTTATACTGTATATTGAATTCCAACCCAATGAAATCTCACTTTCACAGATTATAATACATTAATAATAGACATGAAGAATACAAACGAAGCAGCCAGAGGTTGCATTCAGATCAAACAACCAAACAAGGAGAAAACCATCCATCCCATTCTCACATTGAGCAGCTGGATAAGTAGAGCAGAGTGAGGCCTCCAAAAGAGTCATTGGGGTAAAATAAAGATCAAACAAAAAACAGTTGTGGCTGCAGGCACACAGAATGTGATTCCCTAGCTATGATCAGAGCATTAGCAGCAGAATGTGGGCTGCAGAGAGCCTTGCTTCCACCACTTGCCTGCCTGGCCTAATGGCTGTTGTTTAACAGGAGGGCTTGCAGGTGAGACGAGACAAGAACGCTGTTATCAGGCTACACCAAGAAACTCAATGGTCAAGGGGAGAGTCCCCTTTGTGTGAAAACATCCTCCTTCTAAAACTATGGTCTCGCTCGCTCAATCAATCAACAATACAATTGCTATTATCTGTGAGCAACAGATGCTTGTGTGTTTTGCTTATGATATTGTTTGAGAAGCTTGCGAGGTGACGTAAAGATTTTGTCGTTATTGAGCACGGTAGGCCAATAAACCTGATTGAAGCCATATCTGCACATACAGTTAGGGTGTAAAACCACAAACACATGTTAAACAGTGACTATGGGTCAGTATTATGCAGTTACAGTGACAGCATAGGGTCTTTAGTCATTTCCTTTGTCTTTTCCTCCTCTTTCATTACAGTTCTTTCAACTCTATTCAGAATTCTCTTTCAACCTCTCGATTCCCACTCAGATCCCACTCAGATCCCACTCAGCCTCTTGACCGACTGAAAATACCTCCCACGTCCCAGTTTCTGTATCTCTAGTTTGATCAGAATGGGCTGCTTTCTTGAGAACCACACAACGTTGAGAGACTAAATGTGAACAGGTTGGACAGATGTTTCTGATCAAAGCGTATCTCTGACAGTTAGGCGGAGCCGGCCAGGGGCCTCTCGGAGACTCTTGGAGCCCAATTCCAGCGGATGTTGAGCAGTAACCCTGCCTCTCCCTCCCACTGAGTATCTGCGCTCACCTGACACCTCTGTTGCACCACGCAAGAAAGGAGTCGTGTGAAATATTCATGATCATCTATTAAATATTAACCCCATCAAACAGAAAGGAGGCAGATGAAGATTAGGCTCTGCCGTCATCTTAAGGCCTCGCATATGGCTTCTTCTCATCAATTAGTAACAAGAGACCTCAGTGACTGTTTTTCATTAACAGGTGAAAGATCAACTCAAGGCTGGATTGCTGATAAAGGTGATTGAGCGCTGTAGAGAGCACCTGGGCTAGAATCCATGGAATGTTCTGAAGAAGAAGTCTGATGCCAACTGAAACAAACAGGTAGCTGTAGATAAGATTACGTGCCAAAATCACTTGGGTAGTCATAACTGCTTCTGTAGCTGATGAATAACAGTATGGACAACCACTTCAAACACAGAAAACAGACTATGATCCGAAACGAACAGCATTTGTGAAAGACATCCAAATATTTTAGGCAGTTTGTCAACTATAGTTTAATTCAGTAAAACATGACACCACCCTTTCAATGTAGAATCAATGTACCAGTTTAATGGAGAGAAACCTAAATACATTACTGCTCAAGTGCTTGAGCAAAGGGAAGAGATTATTAAATAATTCAATTAAATGTTTCTAGCATTTCTCTCTGATTCACTCAGCTGCAGTCCCTTTGGTCCTCTGAAAAATGCAAGTCTATCCAACCAATAAGAAGCAGCAAGCATGCCATTGACCTGCCACTGTAGCAAAATAAACATTTTAAGCCACTACTAACTGAATGAAATCACCAATACTCTGTGATTTATAATATTCAAAGAGAGCGAGAGTGCGCGCGAGAGAGAGAGGGAGGGAGAGCAGGGAAAACTAGAGTACAGGACTATGGAGCCTCTGATTAGTAACGTTTGGATCTGCTTGTCAGCTGACAGAGATATCAGGTTAAATTTAGCAAAGGTTCAGTGAGGCGAACAGAAGAGTCAGTGTCAGAAAACACTGTGTTCTAAAGTTGTGGCTACTTGCCTTAAAACTTCATGTTAGGGTTTAGTTGTGATTTATTTACATTGTGTGGTACTGCAGCAGCTATTTTCCTCATAGTTCCTTTGAGTCTAACGTCTGGCTTCAGGTCTGTGTACTGTTAGTTGTCGGCTCTCTGCTCTTCTAAATGGGTTATGACAGTGCTTAATTCATGGTGTTTGTCCTTAAAGATTAACGTGAGGGATGATGAGCTGCTGTGGAGAGAGTTAATACACTGAACAAAAATATAACTGCAACAATTTAAAATATTTCATATAAGGAAATCAGTCAATTAAATGAATTAATTAGGCCCTAATCTTTGGATTTCACATGAATGGGAATAGAGATATGCATCTGTTGGTCACAGATACCATTTTAAAAAAGGTAGGAGAGTGCATCAGAAAACCAACATGTAACCCCTAGTAATCTCCTTCGCATAGAGTTGATCAGGCTATTGATTGTGGCCTGTGGAATGTTGTAACAGTCCTCTGCAATGGCTGTGCGAAGTTGGTGGGAACTGGAACACACTGTCGTACACATCGATCCAGAGCATCCCAAACATGCTTAATGTGTGAGTATGCAGGCCATGGAAGAACTGGGAGATTTTCAGCTTCGAGGAATTGTGCACAGATCCTTGCGACATGGGGCCATGCATTATCATGTTGAAATATGAGGTGATGGCGGTGGGTGAATGGCACGACAATGGGCTTCAGGATCTCGTCACGGTATCTCTGTGAAGAGCACACTTCTCCAGCGTGTCAGTGGACATTGAAGGTGAGCATTTGCCCACTGAAGTCGGTTACAGTCAAGTCAAGACCCTGGTGAGGACGAGCATGTAGATGAGCTTCAATGAGACGGCTTCTGACAGTTTGTGCAGAAATTCTTCAGTTTTACAAACCCACAGTTTTATCAGCTGTCTGGGTGGCTGGACTCAGACGATCCCGCAGGTGAAGGAACTGGATGTGGAGGTCCTGGGCTGGCGTGGTTACATGTGGTCTGCAGTTGTGAGGCCGGTTGGACGTACTGCTAAAATCTCTAAAATGGACATTGGAGGTGGCTTATGGTAGAGAAATTGACATGACATTTTCTGGAAACAGCTCTGGTGGACATTCCTGCAGTCAGCATGCCAATTGCATGCTACCTCAAATCTTGAGACATATGTGGCATTGTGTTGTGTGACAAAACTGCACATTTTAGTGGCCTTTCATTGTCCCCAGCACAAGTTGCACCTGTGTAATGATCATGCTGTTTAATCAGCTTCTTGATATGCCACACCTGTCAGGTGGATATATTATCTTGGCAAATGAGAAATGTTCACTAACAGGGATGTAAACAAGTTTCTGCACAACATTTGAGACAAATAAGCTTTTTGTGTGTATGGAAAATGTCTGAGCTCATGAAACAACACTTTACATGTTGTATTTATATTTCTGTTCAGTGTAGTATGAAGATAATATACATTTGGCATGAGGGGAAGCATAATGAAAAGCATGCAGGATTTAATACTCCCAAACAGTATGACTTTGCTCCCTCTCCTTGGTGTGGTACACCGAGCACACTAAGCCAAGCAGGTGCTCCACTGAAACATGAGAGGGTTGCCATCTGTCTGTTTAAAACATTTAATAGGTAAATCATTGCATATCGCACCATGTGAAAGCACAGTTAATATGTTGTCTTACAGAGATGCCTGCATTGACAGCTTCAGGGTATTTCTATGAAAGCAATACATCTTCCAAACACCTTTTTACAACAGCAAGCAAATTATTTTATAAATGCTGTGTCAGAAGTCACTGGTGGGTCAGAGTGAATTCCTCCTGGATCATGTTCAGTAGGGCACACCGTAGTGAAACCTTTTTCAATGGAAAACAAAAATGTATTTGTATTCTGTATGGACAAGAATGCCAAGAGTGTATTCTAGTCTGTATGGACTAGAATACAACCCTCATGTTAAGGCTTGATGATTGGTTAGTGGCTTCAAATATGCTTGAGTCAATTCAAAGTATACCGAACAAAACTATAAACGCAACATGTAAAGTGTTGGTCTCATGTTTCATGAGCTGAAATAAAAGATCCCAAAAATGTTCCATACGCACAAAAAGCTTATTTCTCTCAAATGTTGTGCACAAATGTGTTTACATCCCTGGTAGTGAGCATTTCTCCTTTGTCAAGATAATCCATCCACCTGACAGGTGTGGCATATCAAGAAGCTGATTAAACATCATGATCATTACACAGGTGCACCTTGTGCGGGGGACAATTTTTGTGCATACAGTATGGAACATTTCTGGGATCTTTTATTTCAGCTCATGAAACATGAGACCAACACTTTACATGTTGCATTTATATTTTAGTTCAGTGCAATTAGGGGGCTGTGAGTCACAGTGCTATAAGATATTTAGACAGTCTGTGCTGCCTTGCGCTGGCTGATGTATTCTGGTTGTTGTACGGAGACCAACCATCTGTGCATCACAGACAGGTCATTTGGCGTCCCTGCAAAGAAGCATCGTCATAGCTGTGTTCACCTCAGAGATGAAAGAAGGACAGAATTAAAAAGGACAGCCAAGCTCTACCCACCACAACCCACCCAGCCCATTTAACTCATCAGTGGCACTGCCAAGCTGCCAGGCCCAGCCCAGAGCCCATCCACACTGCTGACAGTCACAGGAAACACAGATAACTGAGCCAACAGATAGAGCCAGAGCATGGCAACGATGGCCTCAGCCAGACCATCAGATCAGATATATGACAGAGTCATCCAACCATCCCTGGCCTCTACTACCAGAGCTGCCCTGGGGGTTTGTGTCTGGCGTCCACCTCGGCTCACCATCAGTCAGTCACAGACTTGTCGCCAATAGGAATTAAAGGACACCTGGTTTCCACATTGGCCACACATGATCTTCCAATAACTTCAACATGCTGCCCTCAAGGCATAGAAGTATTTGATTTGCAATGTTGATGTACTCAAAGTACTAAAGTAAGGCAAGGAATTGACGTACTCAAAAATGGTTTAGCTCTTTGTTATTTTGGGATAATGACCAGCTACCCTTTTCTCTATCGCCACATAAAAAGTAGGGCATTTCCATGTAAAAAAAAAAACTATGAGCACTAACATGTGAAGTTCATATGAGCATATCAAATTTGGTGGCTAAGAGTCTGTGTTTTAGAAATTAAGGCATACAGTGCATCCAGAAAGTATTCAGACCCCTTCCCCTATTTCCACATTTTGTTACGTTACAACCTTATTCTAAAACGGGTTAACTAAAAATGTTCCTCATCAATATACACACAATACCCCATAATGACAAAGCGAAACAGGTTTATAGAATTTTTTGCAAATGTATTAAAAATAAAAAACAGAAATACCTTATTTACATACTGTACATATTCAGATCCTTTGCTATGAGACTCGAAATTGAGCTCAGGTGCATCCTGTTTCAATTGATCATCCTTGAGATGTTTCTAGAACTTGATTGGAGTTCACCTGTGATAAAATAAATTGATTGGACATGATTTGCACACACTTGCCGATATACGGTCCCACAGTTGACAGTGCATGTCAGAGCAAAAACCAAGTCATGAGGTTGAAGGAATTGTCTGTAGAACTCCGAGACAGGATTGTGTCGAGGCACAGATCTTTGGTAGGGTACCAAAAAATGTCTGCAGCATTGAATATCCCAAAGAACACAGTGGCCTCCATCATTCTTAAATGGAAGAAGTTTAGAACCACCAGGACTCTTCCTAGAGCTGTCTGCCCGGCCAAACTGAGCAATCGGGGGAGAAGGGCCTTGGTCAGGGAGGTGACGAAACAACCCGATGGTCACTCTGACAGAGCTCCAGAGTTCCTATGTGGAGATGGGAGAACCTTCCAGAAGGACAACCATCTCTGCAGCATTCCACCAACCAGGCCTTTATGGTTGAGTGGCCAGACGGAAGCCACTCCTCGGTAAAAGGCACATGACAGCATACTTGTAGTTTGCCAAAGGGCACCTAAAGGACTCTCAGACCATGAGAAACAAGACTCTCTGGTCTGATGAAACCAAGATTTAACTCTTTGACCTGAATGCCAAATGACACATCTGGAGAAAACTTGGCACCATCCCTATGGTGAAGCATGGTGGTGGAGCGTCATGCTGTGGGGCTGTTTTTCAGTGGCAGGGAGACTAGTTGGGGTCGAGGGAAAGATGAGCAGAGAAAAGTACAGAGAGATCCTTGATGAAAACCTGCTCCAGAGTGCTCAGGACCTGGGGAGAAGGTTCTCCTTCCAACAGGACAATGACCCTAAGCACACAGCCAAGACAACGCAGTAGTGGCTTCGGGACAAGTCTCTGAATGTCCTTGAGTGGCCCAGCGAGAGCCCGGACTTGAACCTGATCGAACATCTCTGGAGAGACCTGAAAATAGCTATACAGCAACGCTCCCCATCCAACCTGACAGAGCTTGAGAGAATCTGCAGAGAAGAATGGGTGTGCCAAGCTTGTAGCGTCATACCCAAGAAGACTTGAGGCTGTAATCGCTGCCAAATGTGCTTCAACAAAGTACTGAGTAAAGGGTCTGAATACTTTTTATTTTTAATCCATTTGAAGAAATGTCTAACAACCTGTTTTTGCTTTGTCATTACGAGGTAGTGTGTGTAGATTGATGAGGGGAAAAAATATTTAATCCATTTTAGAATAAGGCTGTAACGTAACAAAAATGTTTTAAAAAAGTCAAGGGGTCTGAATACTTTTTGAATGCACTGTATATACATGTTTCAACCATTTTCATTCTAAGAATTAGGAATAAGCAAAGGCCTTGATTTCCGGTCAAACAGATGGAAAAGGGGTCTTAGGAAACATCTGTCAGAACAAGTCTTAAAAGGTATCAGAAGTACATTAAAACACAACAATGTTGAAGTAAAGACCCCTGCCAACTAATAAACACTTATATTTAGTTTAGGATATGTTTTTCTGCCTTCTGTACGTTTAAGAAACATTGCCTTGTGCCTTGAAATTTCATTACCAAAAACCCACATATCTAAGATATTTGTTTATTTCTCTCCTCTCATGAAGAGGGAGAATAATGAAAGTTTACAGAAGTAACAAGTAAAGGTAGACGCACCAATTAGTTGTTTATGATGTATTAAGTGATTAAAATGCATCATTCTGTTTCCAAATCAGTAACAGAATGACCCAAACATTTTTACCAGAATGAATGCAACTGAATTGGCTACAATGGGTATTCATAGTAGTCACAAACCACAATTGGGCCACCTGCTCCTGTCCTCCCTTCCACTGGCTACTGTTATGTTCAGCTCATAAATGTTTTATTATTTCTGCCTCGCGGTGATTAAAGCAAGAGTGTGAAACCATTCTGGACAACTCCTGCCTCTCTCGCTCTTCTCTCTCTCTCTCTCTCTCTCCAGTTAATGTCTATTTTAATTTACTGTAACCAGCCCTCTCACCCACTGACCATCGACCGACACTGAACGTCCATGGACGGTGAAAAGTAGTTGAAATTTGGTCAGTCCAAATCTGAACCAATCATATGTTTCTGTTTCACAAGTTTGAACAGCACAGTACAGTATAACACCCTAGAGTAGAGTACAGTGTGATTTACTGTATTGCACTGTACTTTACTGAACTACACTGTACTGTAATCTACTCTAGTGATCTGTACTGCACTTTACTCTAGTCTACTGTACTATACTCTTCTCTACTGTGCTGTACTTTGACGTCCAAACTTGTGAAACATAGACGTCTATGATTGGTACAGATTTGGTCCGGTCAAACCAAATTTGGTCTTGTTTGGGGGCAGAGCTCATTCGAATAATAGCCAGTGTGTAGAATAATAGCCAAACATACAAAGGAGGTTATTCCATTTTTCTACTTAATCAGGATACATCACCATATTGAGAATGACATTCAAAATGAAGCCTTTCTGTATTGTATAGATCAGGGACTCATGATGTCATTCTGTTACCATCATTCTCTAACCAGATGTTAATCAACTTAATTTACTGTAGTTCAATAACAAAAATGTGTTTTATCATAGCTGACACCCTATTCTTTCTGCAGACATCTTTAAATCTTAATTCAGGGTAGACATTTAACAGGGAGTTTGGAAAACGTCACATAAACTGAGGGAAATTCTACCGTCATTCTGTCACCAAACTTTACACCTGAACTGTTTGAGTAAGTCTGTTTTTGTACAGTTGTCAGTGGACATTGTTAAAACTAGTCCTTGTGCATGGAGTTGTATGGTTTGTTTAACTTCACAATCAATGTTTTTGTTTGGCGTACTATTAAAGTGAATAATCAAAGTCTCATTCTGTTATTCCATTACCGTGGAATAGCCCAGTATACATTCCCAAATTATTGAGAGATAATAAAATCAAAGTTCTTGATAACGATGATATCTTCAATAAAACCAATCAGATCTCCACATATCTTCTAACTCTGGACCATTAGATCACTTGGTCACACAAGAGCAAGTGATAAAAGTACTACAGGACAGCTGCCATGACATCATAAAAACGAGCCATGCAAATATTAGATCTGGGAATGTTTATGCCATCCTTAAGTTACTGATATCAACTTACCCCCACTGGCAACTTCCTGCGTGCCCTTCACCTATTTCTGCCATGCTTACATATAAGACCACCACTCCACAAGCACACTGCTGTCTCTGGCAGGCCTCCAAAACGTTTGACTGACTGACTGATCCACACAGGGAGGCACTGCTGGGGTGCAGAGATCAGCAGTTAGTACATCACCACCCAAGCATGCATTGCATTTCTCCGATTGAAATATACAGTATCATCTTTTCTCAGGAGTGGCAACCGACCAAAACTAGAGAGAAAGGCCAGCCTTAATATGAGGAAATATATAATAAAGAACATACACTGCTAGTCTAAGATCACTTATCTCCCATAATTTGATCAGCTGCGATATGGGCTAGCATAAATAAACCCAGTCCTTAAGGCCACACATCTCCACATTTCCCAGTCTATCAGCCTCACAACAGATGATAGGCCTGACAGTTGACTGACTGTTTAAATGGACTTGTTTTCTAGGAGGTGCAGTAACTGCCTTCAGCTCTGGGTCTTCTCTCCCTATTCTCCAGATTTATCCTAGCAGCCTGGTGCTTGGTAACAGACTGCGACCACTTCCTTCTCCCTTAATTGCAAGAGGCCTGCCTTGGAAAGGCTTCAGAGGGGCCTGTCATCGAGCCATGGGATACAGGCTCCAACATGTTCCCCTCTACTCCTGTGTTCCTGTGCTGGTTCAGAGCAGCTGAGCAGGCTGTCTTTGGGGAGCAGGAGGAGAAGGCGGTAGACCAGGCGGCTGGGAGCACGTCTGGCTGGTGCTGATGACAGAACCGTACAGCAGGGAGAGGCAAGGGGGACCAAGCTAGAAACCCCAAAGTCTGTCAAACCCATCAGAGTTACTAACCATCACACAATGTTAGGCCAACCTGCCCAACCTGGGGCCCACTCTCATCCTGCAAAGTTAAGTCCTAGAAGAATGTGAAAGCCAAAACGGGAGTGGAAAGTGATCCTGCATCATAATACTGAAGCACAACATCTTTCTCAAATCATATGCTGTTTCTATTTTCTAGAATTGTTGTTATTGCAGGCAGTTTCCGTGAGTAAAACTGAAAGTGGGAGGTAGGGTGAAAGTAGAATGAATTTCTTCCCTGTACTGGAACTCATGGGCCTGCACCAAACATTTTATGGGGCTAATCATAGAATTACATATAGAATCCCTATTAATTCAATAGGATCTCTGTGGGCCTATTCATAAAGATTAATCATTTAAAATGTATTACCTTTATTGTGACATAAACACAACCAGTCTGATTGTCAAATAATCACTTCAAAGGGCTCCTTTACTAGACTACCAGCGTACGTTCATTCACTTGCAACATATTTCCAGCATCCAAAACAGTGGTGAAAGGAAAGAGACATCTGTTACATAAAACACCAAAAAGTGTAATGACATTTGGTGATTGTCATTAGGCCAGAGTTTATGCGTCCACTGCTGTCCGTGTATGTCTCGGTGTCGGCCACTCATCTTTGCCTTGCCAAAATGTCAGTGTTCTCGTCGAACCACATTGCATTTTGGAGCGTAGGCTATAAGCTACCTCACGTTTTCAAGTCCATTCCCTCATTTTTCATGCCTCTGACTTCCGTGATTTAAAAAAAGGGGTGTGACAGCATACAGTTTTGTTGACATTTTGTTTTACTCATGTGATAGGCTCATGTTTTAGCAGTATGGTGTACCCCCAGTATTTATTCTGCTGGGACGCTGTACCGGACTGTACCGCCTGACTATGAAACACCATGGCACATTCAAAAATAATAGCTAATTTCATATCACTACCTCTGAAAGACCTCCTAAACTATTGTGTCACAAAAAAAAACATTTTAAACACAAGGATAATGGACAGACTGCTGTACTGTACTTTATTCCCAGTGTGCCATGCTGTGTTCACGCTGGTGTCACATTCTGTTATAGATGGCCAGACTGGCACATGGATCAACACAGCCTGAGGCCAAGCTGCCTGTTGCAGACAGTCCTCTTCCTGGGCACGGGCGGGCAGGCACGAGGACATCAAAACTATTTATATCCATTTATATCCACTTATTAGACCAGCACTGTTTTCCTAATGAAGCTGTGTCAAATGATAAGGCAGAAAGAGGAAAGAGTGGACCCAGATCTACTTTATGCCGTACGAAATGCCCCTTGGAGATTGTACACAACCTTCAGGGAACCACTCTAGCCCTTGATATTGATGGATGAATGCCAGAGGAGCAGTGATTATTCAAACTACTTTGTAGAATGTTTGTTGCTGTACTTAAAGTTGTTTTTGGGGGGGTAAAAAACAACAACCATTGAGATGACCCAGTTGAGTGAATTATGCCATTCTTTGCAGCAAAGCATGTAATTGTATAAATATATCTTGGCACCAGGCTGAGTATACACTGACTGTACAAAACATTAAGGACACCTGCTCTTTCCATGAGATAAACTGACCAGGTGAATCGAGATGAAAGCTATTATCCCTTATTGATGTCACTTGTTAAATCCACTTCAAATCAGTGTAGATGAAGAGAAGGAGACAGGTTAAACAAGGATGTTTAAGCCTTGAGACAATTGAAACATGGATTGTGTATGTATGCCATTCAGAGGGTGAATGGGCAAGACAAAATATTTAAGTGCTTTTGAACAGATATGGTTGTAGGTGCCACTGGTTTGTGTCAAGAACTGAACATGTGTGGATGGGGGAGGGGGTATAACTCAATATTATGAAGGTTTTCTTAATGTTTTGTAATGTTTAGATTGAGATAATTCAAACAACTCAAACTGAGAGTAGCAAAGTGAAATGCCATCTCCAGTGAACCATCCAGATGCTCTAAACGTGTGCAATGTGAAGTGAAATCCATGGAATTTGTTTAACAAACCACAAAAAAATGTTTTAATAACTTTGGCATGGGTCAATAACTATGAATGTTATGAACGTAACCAGACAAAGGCCATTACCTTATCAGGATCAGCTAACAGACATATTCTCATTCAGCCATGGCCAAGACAAAATATTCATAAAATAACAGGAAGCTGACACAATCTGATGTCACTGTGAATCCATCGCCCCAGTCACCTTCTTTGAGTCTCGCTGGCAGTCCAAGCAACACAGCTGGAAGGTATTCACTGTGAATCCATCGCCCCAGTCACCTGCTTTGAGTCTCGCTGGCAGTCCAAGCAACACAGCTGGAAGGTATTCACTGTGAACAAAGAGAAAGTGTGAAGGGAAACTCAACACTCATCCTAGGTTTACACAAAGGTCAAGTCACTCATTTGAAACATCCCCTATAGGTCCCCTGTAAGTGGCTGATCTGCTGTGCCTGTAAGCATAGATTTACAATGTATAATTGCACAACCACTTGTTAATGTAGCTAGGTTAGCCTAAATAGTTATTTTATTTTGTGAGTTGCTGTAAGAACAAAATAGAAAATAAAGAAGTAGAATGAGAAAAATTGGAAATTATAATATATTTCCCCCCGCCATTCAATCATATAATTTACTTCAAGTAAATTAAATTCTCTATGTAAAAGAGCACATTTTATAAGTACATTTTGTGATTGAATTTGTTCATCTGATGTGTGTGGTCCCTTTAAGAGGAATCAAAAGAAAATGCTGCATTTATAACCAAGTGGGAAGCTGGTATTTACCACGCTGGTAAAAATCCAGTTGAACGAACCTACAACTGGTAATTACTAGTGGTAAACTCGTGTACCATCTTGAGCTCCGATTTCTCACACATGCTGAACTCTGACGTCAAATATTAAGGAAATGGTCTCAATAACAGCATTTTCGGCAGTAAAATGCAACAACAAAACAGTATTTATAGAAAGCAATCTATTCATGTGTTTTTTTAACACTATAATTTGTTTGCGAGCATGATAGCTGTACTTTTTTGTCGATGGTCTCAACAAGTTCAAAGCACGTGAATGCACCGAACTCGTTTTTACGACTTCACAACTGGTAATTACCACCTTCCCACTTAGTTGTCAACGCAGCAGAAGTCCCAGCATCCCAAGCGATACAGCTAGCAAGCCAAACCGGATTTTGACAAATATTTCCTATAACAAATCATTTGTGGGTGCAAAACCAATTTCAGATTAATACATAGGAAACGGACGTTATTGATGTTGCATACTGAATAGGTCTGTATGTTCTGGCTAACATAAATGTGCCTCAACAACCCTAAATCGTTGCAACAAAACCAAAATACTAACTTAGCTAGTTAATGTTTTTAGCCTTAGTTCACAGACGAACACGTTAGTTATAAGTTTCTCTGGCTAGGTAGCTATTTTACTCGATTACAAGCTCGGGTACATCAAGCAATGTCAGGACGAAAGAGGACGCAAATATCCGTACCTGAGTCCGAGGACCAAGTAAAAAAGGGCGTGTCACTGAGACAGGTGAGGTCTACCGACCATGAGAGCGGTGATGTTAAACCAGGGACAGTGAAGAGTCAGTACTTCTCCAAGGAGGGGGACCCTCAAAGGCTTGGAGAAGAGTTCTTCGACCAGCCCTGTATAAGTTTGGCTAAAGCATTCCTGGGCAAGGTACGTTCCCTAGAATCAAACATCATTGTAACCCAAACCGCTGTTGAATAACCCTTGATCAGATATAGGTTATAACACAGTAGCTAGGCCTATGACTAGGGCAGCCCTCGTGATGGGAAGGGGGCTCTTTGTGGACTAATGTCTACCCCTGATATAGCTACAGATTGTTACACCAGATAATGTGATTGAACTTTTTTTGCTCCATGAAGTAATCCAACAATATGTACGCTACCATCTTGTCTATTTCAAGTCTTTTCTCATTGATCAAGACTGGTGGGTGTCCCCCCAAGGTGCTCATGTCATGAAGGACAGACACCTGTCTCGATCAATGAGAGAAGACTTGAAATAGACAAGATGGTAGAGTACATATTGTTGGATTACTTCATGGAACACAAATGGAAAAACAAAAATGATTATCTGGTGTAACAATCTGTAGTCACCTCTAAGGATTATTGTTGCAACTAAGAGTTGGAAAGGTCATCTATTTTAATCCTGAACAGAAACACTGTGCTTGCATTCAAACGACCAGTAAATTTCAAAGCCAGGAAGTGCTTGGTATGCAGAGTTACTATTAATAATCAGAGCCATGACTCCTTTGCACTTTGCTTCTTTTTAAGCCCTCCAGTGGCTGAATCCTGTGCATGTTTGTGTTTAATTAAGCTAAGTCTGGACCAGTTTACAGGAAGGCTGTAATAAAAAGTATGAAAGCCATTATCATGTGGCAAGGCTTCCGGGCTGGTTGTTAATTGTCAGAGAAGCTTGGTTCCCCCCGGTGTGATCATGCATTCCACCAGCCTTCCAGCACACACTGCCTCAGAACACTGTGTGGTTTGTGAACAGTCCTTTGCTCAATGCTGAAATAATTGCTCTCCTCAATGGTGACTTCTTTCAATGGCACTGAAAGAAACCCTCTGACTCTGAGTAGTTGGTGCTGACTGAGATCCAAACAACTGATGGGAGAGGACTTATCTTGTAGAGAAATATTGTTTTCCTTCTCACATTAACCTCATTTTATACTACTTTGTCCCCCCCAGCAACACCTATACTAAATGCCTTCTCAATGGAGTCTCATGGCCTCTGTTGATTTTGTATTTATTATGGATCCCCATAAGGTGCTGCCAAAGCAGCAGCTACTCTTCCTGGGGTCCAGCAAAATTAAGGCAGTTTATACAATTTTAAAACATTGCAATACATTCACAGATTTTACAACACACTGTGCATCCTCAGACCCCTACTCCACCACTACCACATATCTACAGTAATAAATCCATGTGTACAGTGGGGCAAAAAAAGTATTTAGTCAGCCACCAATTGTGCAAGTTCTCCCACTTAAAAAGATGAGGCCTGTACTTTTCATCATAAGTACACTTCAACTATCACAGACAAAATGAGAGAAAAAAAATCCTGAAAATCACATTGTAGGATTTTTAATGAATTGGTCAATAACAAAAGTTTCTCCATACTTTGTTATATACCCTTTGTTGGCAATGACAGAGGTCAAACGTTTTCTGTAAGTCTTCACAAGGTTTTCACACACTGTTGCTGGCTGGTATTTTGGCCCATTCCTCCATGCAGATCTCCTCTAGAGCAGTGATGTTTTGGGGCTGTTGCTGGGCAACACGGACTTTCAACTCCCTCCAAAGATTTTCTATGGGGTTGAGATCTGGAGACTGGCTAGGCCACTCCAGGACCTTGAAATGCTTCTTACGAAGCCACCCCTTCGTTGCCCGGGTGGTGTGTTTGGGATCAGTGTCATGCTGAAAGACCCAGCCACGTTTCATCTTCAATGCCCTTGCTGATGGAAGGAGGTTTTCACTCAAAATCTCACGATACATGGCCCCATTCATTCTTTCCTTTACATGGATCAGTCGTCCTGGTCCCTTTGCATAAAAACAGCCCCAAAGCATGATGTTTCCACCCCCATGCTTCACAGTAGGTATGGTGTTCTTTGGATGCAACTCAGCATTCTTTGTCCTCCAAACACGACGAGTTGAGTTTTTACCAAAAAGTTACATTTTGGTTTCATCTGACCATATGACATTCTCCCAATCTTCTTCTGGATCATCCAAATGCTCTCTAGCAAACTTCAGACGGGCCTGGACATGTACTGGCTTAAGCAGGGGGACACGTCTGGCACTGCAGGATTTGAGTCCCTGCCGGCGTAGTGTGTTACTGGTGGTAGGCTTTGTTACTTTGGTCCCAGCTCTCTGCAGGTCATTCACTAGGTCCCCCCGTGTGGTTCTGGGATTTTTGCTCACCGTTCTTGTGATCATTTTGACCCCACGGGGTGAGATCTTGCGTGGGGCCCCAGATCGAGGGAGATTATCAGTGGTCTTGTATGTCTTCCATTTCCTAATAATTGCTCCCACAGTTGATTTCTTCAAACCAAGCTGCTTACCTATTGCAGATTCAGTCTTCCCAGCCTGGTACAGGTCTACAATTTTGTTTCTGGTGTCCTTTGACAGCTCTTTGGTCTTGGCCATAGTGGAGTTTGGAGTGTGACTGTTTGAGGTTGTGGACAGGTGTCTTTTATACTGATAACAAGTTCAAACAGGTGCCATTAATACAGGTAACGAGTGGAGGACAGAGGAGCCTCTTAAAGAAGTTGTTACAGGTCTGTGAGAGCCAGAAATCTTGCTTGTTTGTAGGTGACCAAATACTTATTTTACACCATAATTTGCAAATAAATTAATTAAAAATCCTATAATGTGATTTTCTGGATTTTATTTTCTCATTTTGTCCGTCATAGTTGAAGTGTACCTATGATGAAAATTACAGGCCTCTCTCATCTTTTTAAGTGGGAGGACTTGCACAATTGGTGGCTGACTAAATACTTTTTTGCCCCACTGTATGTATAGTGTGTATGTTATTTTGTGTGTATGCATGTGTCTGTGCCAATGTTTGTGTTGCTTCACAGTCCTGCTGTTCCATAAGGGTTTTTTAAATCTGTTTTTAAAATTGAATTGTACTGCTTGCGTCAGTTACTTGATGTGGAATAGAGTTCCATGTAGTCATGGCTCTATGTAGTACTGTGTGCCTCCAATAGTCTGTTCTGGACTTGGGGACTGTGAAGAGACCTCTTGTGGCATGTCTTGTGGGGTATGCATGGGTGTCCGAGCTGTGTGCCAGTAGTTTAGACAGACAGTTCGGTGCATTCAACATGTCAATACCTCTCATAAATAAAAGTAGTGATGAAGTCAATCTTTCAGTCAGGAGAGATTGACATGCATATTATTAATATTAGCTCTCTTTGTACATCCAAGGGCCAGCTGTGCTGTCCTGTTCTGAGCCAATTGAATTTTTTTGTGGCACCCGACCACTCGACTGAACAGTAGTCAAGGTGCGACAAAATTAGGGCCTGTAAGGACCTGCCTTATTGTGTTAAGTGTTAAGAAGGCAGAGCATCGCTTTATTATAGACAGACTTCTCCCCATCTTAGCTACTACTGCATCAATATGTTTTCACTATGGTATTTTACAATCTAGTTTTACTCCAAGCAGTTTAGTCATCTCAACTTGCTCAATTTACACATTATTTATGACAATATTTAGTTGAGGTTTAGGGTTTAGTGGGTGTTTTGTTCCAAATACAATGCTTTTAGTTTTAGAAATATTTAGGGCTAACTTATTCCTTGCCACCCACTCTGAAACTAACTGCAGCTCTTTGTTGAGTGTTGCAGTCATTTCAGTCGCTGTAGTAGCTGACGTGTATAGTGTTGAGTCATCCGCATACATAGACACTCTGGCTTTACTCAGTCAGTGGCATGTTGTTATTAAAAATTCCTGATTCTAACTGGATTATATTTGATAGGCTTCCATTAAGACAAGTAACTCTTTATCCACATTATAGCAGGGGGTGTAAAGCCATAACACATACGCTTTTCCAGCAGCAGACTATGATCGATAATGTCAAAAGCTGCACTAAAGTCTAACAAGACAGCCCCCACAATCATTTTATCAATTTCTCTCAGCCAATCATCAGTCATTTGTGTAAGTGCTGGGCTTGTTGAGTGTCCATCCCTATAAGCATGCTGAAAGTCTGTTTACTGTAAAATACCATTTTTCCCAGAACTTTACTTAGGGTTGGTAACAGGCTGATTGATCGGCTATTTGAGTCAGTAAAGGGGGCTTTACTATTCTCCAGGCCTGAGGGCACACGCTCTCTAGTAGGTTTAAATTGAAGATGTGGCAAATAGGAGTGGCAATATCATCTGCTATTATCATCAGTCATTTTCCATCTAGATTGGCAGACCCTGGTGGCTTGTCATTGTTGATAGACAATCATTTTTTCACTTCTTGAGTTGAATGACCTAGATAAACATGGTGGGAAAATGTGTGTTGTTTCTGTGTTCCTGTAACAACATTGGAGTCCAGCTAGCGGTTGCACAGCCATTGGCACACATACATCATCAGCAGGGCTTATTGTGACCCCACACATGTAGTCTAGTTCTCTTCAGAGACAACAATAGATCAAGTTCCTACTGAAGACATACCCACTGAGGACACACACGAAGGAAAGTCTTTATTTAGGCCATCCCTTGTTTGTGCTGCAAGGTATTGGTGCGTCGGAGTGCGTGTGGCACTGAGCTGAGAGGGAGGGTGGTGGAGACTGAGGCCTACCTGGGAGGAGAGGACAAGGCCTCTCACTCTGCTGGGGGAAAATGCACTGAGAGGAACACAGCGATGTTTATGAAACCTGGCACCATCTATGTGTACCCCATCTACGGCATCTACCTCTGTATGAATGTTTCCAGTCAAGGTAAGACCATACAACAAAACAGTACAACAGCCAGGCTTACCCTGAAGGCAGTGGAACAAACCACCAGTAATAAACCAAACTGCCATTAAAACCACATGCAGTAAAGTTCAGTGTGTTGGCCTTATCTGTAGGAAAATCACCTCATTAGAGACTAAGTAGTGTTGTATCTCCCAGGCTCCCCCATGTTACTTTCATTAGGCCATAGTTCGCTCTTTTTTTCAACTGTTTCTCATTATTGAAGACGTTATATTATATGTTGCACCATGTTATTATCCATTCATTCACACTGGAGAAAGGGCAAAGGAAGGAGACAGTATGGCTCCGCTCTATCATGCCCTGTGTTTGTTCTCTAGGGGAGGGTGCTGCCGTGCTTCTGCGGGCTCTGGAGCCTCTACATGGCCTGCCTCTAATGAGGCAGCTGCGGACAGCCAGGCGGAGAGAGGGGGCCCGGCCCCTGAAGGACAAGGAGCTATGCAATGGTCCCTCAAAGCTGTGCCAGGCCCTGGACATACCACGCTGCTTCGACCGGAGAGACCTAGCCTCAGAGCCAGAGGTGTGGCTGGAGAGGGACCCCCAGATAGGACCGCAAGAGCCAGGCCTCAGGGAGGTGGTCTCAGCAAGCCGGATCGGCATTGACTCTCATGGGGAATGGGCCACCAAACCCCTGCGCTTCTATCTGCGTGGTCACCACTGTGTGAGTGTAGTGGACAAACAGGGAGAGACAGAGAGTTGAAATTGGGAATATTTTTGGAATTGTATCAAACCATGATGAGTACATACCGTTTTTTTCTTAACTATAACCAGCTTTTTACAGACAATGCTAGAGCAAGTGAAAACATGTCAGCTATGAGCTATTTCAGTAATTTGGTCTAGCTGTTGGGAAATCATTGCAAAAGACCCAAAGCCAAAATGTTTGCACCGAGGGGAATCCAGACTCAATAGATACACACATTGTTGCACAAACACAAATCCCACAGATATGGAATATGCCATATTTGTATGCTACAAATGATTAAACTACATTCCAAACATCTGTAAAATATTTGATCTAGCCTCCCCTCCCTGCTATCAAAGCAACTAGAATTTCCATTCCAGTCATTCTCAATCTTCCACCTGTTTTTTAATAAAAGTCCTTGCTTGAAAAGTTATTTTGGAATCATTGATTTCACAGATATTTGGAACATCGTGCTCCTTCTCTCAAAGCAGAAACAGCATGTCTGATGTTTGGCATCTATTCATTATTTTCCTCCCACTGAGACCCCTGGGGGAGGCAGCCTTGCCTGCAGCCTGGAATGAGCATTGGGGTTGTTTTCCTACATTGTGTTTGTTGGAGATGATTTATCACTTTTGGGAATCCCCCAAATGGAAAGGCTCAAGTGGAGTACAGTGTTTAAACTGCCCAATTTATAGGTGTCACTAAAGCTCTTCACACACTGTTATTCAATCATGTAGTATTGAAAACAATGCATTGAACGTAAAACATCTAAGAGACAAAGGGACAAATTAAATCATCTAAAAGCTATATACATTTACTCACATTCCCCCAAGCAGAGCAGACAGTTATGCTTTTTTAAATCAGTATCTTTTTCTGGTGCATTGATAGATGAGTACAGTATATTAGTTACCTCAATATTATCCAGTTGGCTGAAAGCAGCAAGCACCATAATAAGGCCTTTGTACAGCAGCAGTCCGTATCATTCTGTCCGTCTGGTATTTCAGAAAGGGTCCTTCATCTCATGACAGACCTCTCTACTCCAGAGGAGAGTGGAAGAGGGAGATGACAGACCTCTCTACTCCAGAGGAGAGTGGAAGAGGGAGATGACAGACCTCTCTACTCCAGAGGAGAGTGGAAGAGGGAGATGACAGACCTCTCTACTCCAGAGGAGAGTGGAAGAGGGAGATGACAGACCTCTACTCCAGAGGAGACTGGAAGAGGGAGATGACAGACCTCTCTACTCCAGAGGAGAGTGGAAGAGGGAGATGACAGACCTCTACTCCAGAGGAGAGTGGAAGAGGGAGATGACAGACCTCTCTACTCCAGAGGAGAGTGGAAGAGGGAGATGATAGACCTCTCTACTCCAGAGGAGAGTGGAAGAGGGAGATGATAGACCTCTCTACTCCAGAGGAGAGTGGGAGATGACAGACCTCTCTACTCCAGAGGAGACTGGAAGAGGGAGATGACAGACCTCTCTACTCCAGAGGAGACTGGAAGAGGGAGATGACAGACCTCTCTACTCCAGAGGAGAGTGGAAGAGGCAGATGACAGACCTCTCTACTCCAGAGGAGACTGGAAGAGGGAGATGACAGGATCCTCATGATTGGTGACCACCAGAACACTTCTGAATTTGTCAAAGAGGGTCTTCAGCTGAGAGCGCCTCATGTTTTCATTATACATGATCTCCTCCAGGTGATGGTGCCCTCGGAAGTAGTGCAGCAGCCTGGAAGGAACATCACACAAGAGGCAGAGAAATTAGACTAAAGCAAATTCTCCACCAAATCATTAGCTGAGTAAATCTAGCACGAAGCAGCACTTGTTAGAGCCAGTAATCACATTAGTGCATCCTGCACACTACGCAGTCACGCTATTGATTCACTGCTTAGGGCTTTGGCGTTTTCCTTCAAGCTTTTTCTCACTTTTGCAACTCAACAATTGCTACACAACCGAAAAATAACATTCTCTTTCCCATATATTCTTACATGACGACAGGATGAGAAAAATATTTGTTCAAAATTTTGTTCAATTTTTTTTAACAAAAATCCTTTAATTCTCCACAAGACCAAGCTGACAGATGTATGTTTGTTCTGAAGATATACGAGTCACAAGAGCCTCCAGCCCAGGTCCTTCAAAATGAACCAGCCCACCTGTCATACTGGCTGTTACACAATAGAGGGCGCCATTATGCCACTGTCCACAGCCACTGAAATACAGTAGCCCACCTTGGTGCCAACTAGTAAAGGGCAGGGGACATACTTTACCTGGCAAACATGCGCAGATCTTCAGGGCTCTGTGCAGCCGGGATGTTGAGGATGACCTGGCGCTCGTGCTCTGTCAGGCTGGCCAGTAACGTCTCGGTCATCCTCCTGTTTAGTGGAGAGTCTCCACCAGGAAGCAGTTCTGCACTGGAGTTATCCATACTGGGACTGGTCAGGGTCATGTCATCACTGCTGGCTACAGAGAGAGAGAGAGAGTGTGAGGGGTAGAGAGAATGAGTGAGACAGACATTGATTGAGCTGACTAGAGGCACAACTGTAGCAGGTAACCCATTTGAACAGGTTAACCAGGTATGGTAGTATATTAAAACATACTCTATCATAAGAATAGAGCGTACGGGGGATGGTAGGGGACGCCATGTGCGACTGACGTGTTTTCCGTTTGCTCCCGTGGTATTCTTAAAGTTTATGTGAATTCTGCAGCAAAACCGTATTTATTTTCAAATATTAATTTGGTGATCCCTTTCCGTAAAAACCAAGACTACTTTGCTTCCGAATGTCAGCATGTCGACCAAACATAAGGCCAAGAACATGACTCTGAGAAAACCCGGCCTACAAGACCCGCTCTCATCACCGCCCTCTCCTGAGTCTGAGGGCCCGGGGACGCACACTTTACCCGGGGGCGCGGCTTGGACTGGCGGCGCTGAAATGAACATTCTCGAGGCCATCAAACTACTACGCTCTGAGATAGTTGAAATGAAAACACAGGTGGTTGCTACGATTGAGGCCAGAATACAGGAGGTTTCTGATACTTTAAAAGCAGATTTAACCATCCTGCGGAACGAGACTGTGCCGGCAATTACATCACTCAAAACAACAACTGCGTCACACACTACAACGATTGCAGCACTGGAGGCCTCCGCTACTAATGTCTCCGACTTAACTACATCCCTGGAGGCTGAAGTTAAACGCCTAGCTGCGGATTTGAAAAAGGTGAGGGAGAGCTGTGTGAGTTTAGAGGGATTCTCTCGCCGTAATAATCTGAGGCTTGTATCAGTCCCAGAGTCCGCGGAAATGCATCGCACCACGGATTTCGTTTCAGGGCTGCTGAAGGATGTTCTTGCCTTAGATGAAAAGCCCCTGATTGATCGAGCCCACCGGTCGCTGCGCCCAAAGCCCCGGGATGGGGAGAGGCCCCGTGACATAATTCTTCGAGTGCACTTTTTTCATGAGAAGATGGAGATCCTCCGACGAGCCCGCAATACCACTCTGAGCTTTCAAGGACAGAGCTTTTGCATATACCAGGACTACTCCCCCACTGTTTCCAGGCAGCGCGCAGCTTTCGGACAGGCCAAACGAGTACTCCGGGACCATCCAAGTGTGAAGTATGGACTGCGATTCCCGGCCCGTTTATGGATATCTCATGAGGGTAAAGACCACACGTTTGAATCTCCGGAGGAGGCTATGGCTCACATTCAACGTCATATCAAGAAGTCTTGAATATGCTCATAGTTTAGCAACTGTTGCTTGCGAACTGTGGATAGTAAGTACCCCACTTGTGGTACAATTATGTTCAGATATAACAGTCTAGTCTTGTATAGTTGGTGAAACTATTCAGGCTTATTTGATGTGATCTAATGTTTTGATCATCTAGGGTGCGTGCCTTATCTCGCTCACCTATTTAGTTTGTTTACACATTGTCTCAGTGACTCAAAATATTTTTGGTTATTTGTTTACTGCATCCGTTTGCATTGACCCAGTAAACAGCAAATGTCTCCCGAGGCTACACGGTTTCTGGGGCCTCACTTTAATTTTAAAAGTTTTGAGCGTCATTTAAGCCCAGCAAACGTTCAACGTTGCGCAGACGTAGTTTTTTGGGATTGGTTGTAAGCTGTCTCAGCTTCAATTAGACTACTATTATAATTACTATTATTTTTGATTGTCTTACTACGATTTCCTTACTTCAAATTAGATTTTTGGCTGAGAGCCTTTATACATTTTATTTATTTTCTCTCAATGCCTGTTATAAGACGGGGAATACAATTATATAAATCTACAAGTGGTGCTTTTGTCATTCCGTTTGCACAGGGGATTCGCCTTTTTTTTATTTGAAAAAAATACATACAAATCTTTCTTTTTGCTGCTTGATCCACTAACAAAACGCGACTTTAAAGAGCGGGACTGTGGGTTTAGGTTTAAGACCGCACTCTCACAGACATACTGTGCGAAGAGAACATGTTCTATTTAGGCTTGTACCTCGTTTGGGGAGGTATTGTCTGGGATGGGGGGAGGGGGCGGGGGGGCAGGTTGAATTGTTCAGTTCTAATGTTGTCATTCTGTCTTTTTAGTTTTTTTTTCTGTTTTTTTTTCTGTACTTTTTCCAAACATTTACCACCGTACATTATTACTCTGAGACAAGTTATTCTGGGGGTTTTGGGCGCTCATTGCTTTTCCATTCTATGCTCTGATGACAGGGTTGAATAACGGGAATGCCCAGAGGGGCCGAAATAATACGATCAAGTACATTTCTTGGAATACCAAAGGGGTTAACAACCCGGTGAAGCGTAAGAGGGTGTTGACACACTTAAAGGGTTTGAATGCAAATATTGCATTTCTACAAGAGACTCACTTGAGGACTGGTGAGCATTTTAGGATGCGTAAGGACTGGGTTGGTCAAGTGTTCCACTCAAACTTTCATAGTAAATCAAGAGGTGCTGCTATTCTGGTTGATAAGGCTACTCCCTTTGTAGCTTCTGAGGTTATTGCTGATCCTAAGGGACGATACGTCATAGTAACCGGTGAACTGTTTTCTACCCCTCTTGTTTTGGCTAGTGTTTATGCTCCCAATTGGGATGACACAAGTTTCATTTCTTCCTTTGTCTGCTATTCCCAATTTAGATTCTCATTTGTTGATTTTAGGGGGGGATTTCAACTGTAAAATGTCCCCAGTTCTTGACAAGTCCTCACAAACAAATACAGGCCCATCTAAATGTGCCCTACTTATTCAATCCTTTCTTCAGAAATATGCTATGTTTGAGGCCTGGCGTTTCCTACATCCTACAGATAGACAGTATTCCTTTTATTCTCATGTTCATCAAACATACTCCCGGATTGATTACTTCTTTTTGGACAAAAAACTTCTGCCTAACCTTCGGCAGTGTACTTACGAGAGTATTGTTATCTCTGACCATTCACCATTAGTGCTTGAACTAGAGTTTCCCCAGCGACCTCCTAGGTGTTATCAATGGCGTCTCAACCCCATTTTACTCTCAGATAAGGAGTTTGTTAATTTCATTTCTTCTGAAATTACCTTATTCCTAGAAACTAATTCAACACCAGGTATGTCCTGCTCTACCATATGGGAGTCTCTCAAAGCATACCTACGTGGCCAAATTATTTCTTATACAGCCAACCAAAACAGAGTTCGCTCCCAGCGACTTCGGGACCTGAGCGAGTCCATAGCCACATTGGATGAGAGGTATGCTACGGATCCTTCCTCTGATCTGCATAAAGAGCGCCAACTACTCCAATCTGAATTTGATGAGCTTTCTACCAGGCAAGCTGAACAGTTACTCTTGCGAGCTCGATACAAAGTCTATGAACAAGGCGACAAGGCCAGTAAACTCCTTGCACATCAGATCCGTAAATCCGAGGCCTCACATTTAATCCCACAAATAAGGACCCCGTCTGGTGCCACCACAGTTATACATAAAGAGATCAATGATCAATTTAAACAATTTTACTCTGCGCTATACACCTCTGAATCCCCTCAAGACCTTTCGCTGATTGACTCCTTCTTTAATGGCTTGAATATGCCTTCAATTGATACAGACTCCCATGACTGTCTAGAAGAAGAATTTACGCTTGAGGAGATTGCAACAGCAGTGTCCGCAATGAAAAGTGGTAAATCACTGGGTCCGGACGGTTTTCCAACCGAATTTTACAGGACGTTTTCTGGTCTGCTTTGCCCATTCTTGTCCCGACTATTTGCAGAGTGCCTCAATACTTCAAAGCTGCCGCCTAGTCTTTATCAGGCTTCAATTTCATTACTACTAAAGAAAAACAAAGACCCCCTGGAATGTGGATCCTATCGCCCAATCTCGCTTTTAAACTGTGATTACAAAATCCTAGCTAAGCTTTTAGCCATCCGTATGGAAGGCTTGCTGCACCAAGTAATACACTCTGACCAGACTGGCTTTGTGAGAAATAGGCATTTATTTTTCAATATTAGGCGCCTTATGAATATACTGTACTCCCCAGCGTCGGAGGACCCGGAGGTGGTGGTCTCACTTGATGCCGAAAAAGCGTTTGACCGCGTTGAGTGGGATTACCTAACAGCTGCCCTTTATAGATTTGGCTTTGGCCCCAAATTCATTGCGTGGATAAAGATTCTTTATTTTTCCCCCATGGCTTCGGTACGGACCAATAACTTGTCCTCTGACTATTTTCCCTTGCACCGCGGATCCAGACAGGGTTGCCCACTCTCCCCCTTGTTGTTTGCTTTGGCAATCGAGCCTCTCGCCATTGCACTACGCTCTAATGATGCCATTCAAGGCATAATCAGGGCGGGCTTAGAGCAGAAAGTCTCGCTATATGCTGACGACCTCCTTTTGTTTATCTCCAACCCCGATACCTCATTGCCACGTGCCCTATCTGGTCTTAAAAAGTTTGGATCAATCTCAGGGTACAAGCTGAACCTAGGCAAGAGTGAGCTCTTTCCGGTAAACAAGGCTGCTTTAAAGTGCTCTTTCACAAGTTCTCAGTTTAGGATTGTCCGGGATCAATTCACTTACTTGGGAGTAAAAGTGACAAGGAAATATTCAAATTTGTTTCAGGAAAACTTTGTTGCTCTAGCAGACAGATTGAAACAATCTTTTACTTTTTGGAATTCGCTACCCCTTTCTCTTATCGGAAGGATTAATGTCATTAAAATGAATGTGTTGCCCAAATTTTTATATTTATTTCAATGTTTACCCATTTTTATTCCAAAATCTTTTTTTATTTCACTGGATCAAACATTCATGCATTTTATTTGGAATGGCAAGGTACCACGGATTGGTAGAAAACATTTACAGAAGCCTAGGTCATTGGGGGGTTTAGCTTTACCAAATTTTCAGACATACTACTGGGCTGCAAATTTCAGAGCCGTTCTGTACTGGCTGCAGACTGATCCTACTGGCCCTAGACCACTCTGGGCCCAGATGGAGTCTGAATCGTGTAAACCTGCAGCACTTTCCTCTGTGCTGTGCTCGTCTCTCCCAGTGTCCCTAGGCAAAAGGTGTGCCAACCCAATTGTAAAGCAGTCTCTTAAAATTTGGAATCAGTTCCGTTTAGCCTTTAGCCTCCGAGGCTTTTCTCTATCAGGCCCAATCAATCAGAACATTTTATTTCCTCCATCTTTGAATGATGGGGCTTTTGGCATTTGGCACTCACTAGGCCTTTCCTCGCTAGCCCAATTATTCTTTGATGATACATTTGCCTCTTTTTCTCAGCTGCAGGAAAAGTTCAATCTCCCCCAATCCCACTTTTTCCGCTATCTCCAGACTAGAAACTTTGTCAGGGCTAACACACCTGGATTTCCCAATAGGCCTGCGAATACTGCTATAGAGAGCATCTTGGAGCTGAACAAGCTTCCTAGAGGCGCAATTTCAGATGTATATGCAATCATTCATGACCTACTGCATGACCCTTCTCTGGTGCCTTTAAAGACTCGATGGGAAAAGGATTTGGGGGAGGAACTTGGGGAAGACGCCTGGGAATCTGTGCTGCGCAGGGTACACTCGTCCTCTTTTAGCACTAGACACAGCCTCATTCAATTCAAGGTGGTTCACCGTATCCACTGGTCGGGGGCCAAACTTGGAAGAATATTCTCTGATTTTGATCCTACCTGTGTCAGATGTAAGGTGGAACCAGCCACACTGTTGCATATGTTTTGGGGCTGTCATAAACTGTCAGGTTTCTGGGAATTAATATTTAAATGTTTCTCTGATATATATGACACTGTTATAGATCCGTCTCCCCTTACAGCCCTTTTTGGAGTACTGCCCATGGGTACCCCCCTATCAAGAATCCAGTCGGACACTGTTGCTTATACAACTCTTTTAGCTAGACGGCTAATACTACAGAACTGGAAGATGGCAGCTCCCCCATCGTATAAATATTGGGTGAGGGATGTGTTGTGCTCTCTGAAACTAGAAAAAATTCAATTCAATTCACGTGGGAACCCCAAACTGTTTGATGAGGCTTGGGCTCCATTCCGGTCTTACTTTAAACAGTCCATCCTCTGATGGCATCCCAATTAATACTAAAATAAGTCTGTGACTTAAGGGTTGGAGGAGCTTCTCTCTGTGTTTTTGCTGGGGGGGTATTAAGGTCCATGTGCTTATTGATTGTGGTCCGCAGATGCCTTGTTCATCTTGCCCAGGCAGAGACTGAAGTGTGAGCTTGTTTTTCCCAGTTATTTTTACATTTTGTTCACGCCTACATGAATAATCATTTTTTATTTTAAAGCATTGTAAACTTTTTTTTTGTCCAGTGGATGGTCGGTCTGTGGCCATGACTCTCTGTGAGTGGTTGCATTTCTCCACCCTTATCCCTTGACTGCTTACAGGAACAATGGTGAGGTGTTTGCTCTGTCCCTGTACTATAGATTGCCCTTTAACCTCTGTAGCCTTCTGCCTGGTGTGTTTAACTTGTCTAAAGTATGGTATCTTTAAAGCTTTTTAAAAGCTTTTATTTTATTTATTTTTTTCTTTAATTTTTTAATATATATATTTTTTTATTTGTATTTTTTTTTCTAGTTGAGTGTATTATTTATATTGCTTTGTCTTGTCTGTGTGTGTGTGTATGTTCAAAACTTAATAAACAGAGTTAAAAAAAAAAAAAAAAGAATAGAGCGTACTTCATCAACACTTCACCCCCAGAGTGCAAGACAGCTGGTTGAAGGAGCAGTTCACATACTTGGGGATCCGAAGCTGAGTGCGCTGGGCGTGCTGAGGCTGCGGCCCCCCACCCGGGCCACCAGAGAGAGCTCCTCGTCCCGCAGCAGACCTGACTCCTCCTCACTGGGGGGCACCAGCAGACACACATAGGTATGGAGCTGGATCAGCATGCGCCGCTGGAGCATCCACACCACCATCTGGATCAGCTGGGCCTGGCCAGAGGTGGAGGCGAAAGGAGAAGGGACAAACTGGATCAGAGACACCACTCAAAGAAAATAACTGAACACGTGGAACTGGAAGAAGTGTCACCCTGTAACTGGGCGCATCTGTTTCAGACAGACAGGTTCCAACCTGGCCCAAAATAGAGCCAAGAAATAGCTGTGTGTTCTGGTCCTGTTCTCATGAAAAATAAATGTTGAGAAGGATGGAGTTGATGTGATGTCTTTTATTATTTATCATCTTCGCTTAGAGAGCTCGGCCAAACCAGGATGGGTCTGGGAGAGAGCCCAGACGCTCTTTCTGCTTCAGACATCAGCATTTCTGATTATATGTTGAGTAGCTTTCTGGAAGCTATCTTTTAATCAAAACGAGCGTGTGTATTTCCTAATAGACCTACCTCTTGCACAGAAGCATCCAGTGGGTTCCTAAACTCAGACAGTGAAAGGGGAAGGGAGAACTTGGCCAGCATGGAAGGCAGGTCATGACCTGGGAACTGCTGGCCAAACGCCTCAGCCAATGGAGAGTACCTATGCAAGAAGAAGGAGATGTCTTACTTCTTCATATTGTACCCAGTACAAATGTTCAAGCAGGAGAGAATCCTTTCAGTCTACAGTACAAAATACAGACGGACACAGTGGCCCAAAGGAAATCTAATTCAGTCAACAAAAATAATGAGTTAACATTATATGACATCACATTTTGTTATAGATTCACCATCCAATCATTAGGTCATAAGCCAATCATAATTCAACATTAGCGCCCTGATGCTCATGATGAGTTTATTATGTTGGTATAAAATGGATGTACAGATTACAGTGTCTGGTTCATTAGTTTAGCCACCTCTCAAAACACACCCTGTTAATGAGGCATGGAAGGAATGAGAGAAGGAGAGAAAGGGAGCACGAGGCTGTTCAAACACTCACACACAGATACTCACAGGCTGATGTTGGCGTGTGGGGACAGCATGTAGACATTGTTCTCACACAGAGGGTACACTATGATGGCTTTTCCCCAGTACACCAGGTGAGCAGCAATCTGGAAGATCTGCACACACAACGAACAGAAGCAAAAATGTAACTGTGAAAATGCATTATTGGGCATGGACAGAACCTGTCTATTGAAATGAAATATTACTGAAGAGAAAGAAGAGTCCTAATTTACTCCACTAGATGGCAGTATGAGAACAGCAACATGACACCAACGCCATGGTGTGACATTGAGGACAGTTTGTAATGACTTGCTATTCTTTTTATTGACAATTCTTTATATTGCAGCATGTTAGTGTTCAGCAACTTACAATGAAATATAGTCCCCTGTTGAAAAGTGGGCTGATGTCAACTAAACCTGGCTACAAATTTAGGGTATTTACTATTTAGGGTATTTCAATTGCTTTCAAATACATTATATTTATATTTCATTTTTAAAGACAAGTAGTTGAATATTGGAACGTATTTGGAAATACACTTTGGAAAGCATTTAAAAATACTAAAATACACTGACTCAAATACACTCCTATGCATTGAACCCAGGCATTTGAAAATAATATTTGAAAATGCTTTCAAATAATAGTAGGCTATTTATAGGAAATTATTTTAAATACATTTACATACTTCCAATAAGTATTTTATTCAGCCACATTATTTGAAAATACTCAAGTACACAGAAAACAAGTACTAAAATAATAAAATCAAATACCCATGTATTTGAACCCGAGGCTGGTGTCACTGATACAAGGTGTTCATACAAACCTGTAACAGGTTCAGGTCTGCATCCTGTGCCAGCTGCTGCAGGTTCTTGACTGCAGAGCAGGTCTTAATGAGGCGCACCAGAGCAGGAGAGCAGTCCAAAGGCAGCTGGGCCAGCAGAGCCTTCTCACTGTCCAGCAACAGCAGAGCATGATACGGCCTGGGGGACAACAACACATACATTTAACACAGAGCCCATGTTAATGACTAATTATCACTAGTTACATTCTATATAGTCCATGAAGTGTATGAAAATACACTTAGTGCCACTTCATTGGGGGTGGCAGGTAGCCTAGTGGTTAGAGCGTTGGATTTGTAACTGAAAGGTTGCAAGATCAAATCCCCGAGCTGACAAGGTACAAATCTGTCGTTCTGCCCCTGAACAGGCAGTTATCCACTGTTCCTAGGCCGTCATTGAAAATAAGAATTTGTTCTTTAACTGACTTGCCTAGTTAAATAAAGGTAAATTAAATAGCTAGAAATGTACTCATTTTTTTATTGGAAAATACTCATAATATATAGCTATTTTTATAGCTTATATTTAAGTTTCAATGCATGTTTTACTAAGGGAAAATTGGACTTGTAGTATTTTGAGATGAAGACGCTGTAACATTGCTCTGACTAAACATAAGCATGTGAAAGGCAGAAGAAGTAAATAAAGAATGCCATTAGGTGGCGCTGTGGCCTACAGGAAATTATTGGTGGAGCTGCTCACCAGATGCAGTTAATTGTTCCACATAAAGAAGCAGGCCACAAGAGCTAACTGTTACCACAAAGACTTCTCTCTCACAGCCTTGGTATAAAATTACTGTAAAACGTTCCATAATACAGATCTGATCAACCTAATGTCCACATACAATGAAAGCCTACGAAGTTCTGCCGTCAGTTACAACTTGTAACCCACACGTCACAAACAGTGTTCAGTAGCTCACAAAATGACAAACTCACACGCATACACACCTTATGGCCTTGAGGCTACGCTCCAGAGCCTCTGGGGGTACGTGGTTGCCCCCTACCCGGTGGATCTTGTGAGGTAAACAGAAGCTCACCTCCAGCCAGTTGTTGATATGGAGCCTCACCACCCCTGTTGTACACAGGCTAGAAACACAACACAGACTCTATTATTACACCTGCACTGTAAGAACAAAGAATCTATCCACAAATACATCATTTTGTAGGGTGTTTTTACAAACCTGTCATATGCCTCCTTCAAGTCCCTGGCAAGCTTGCATTTAGGAAGGATTTGTCTGAACGGTGACTGAGGGCTGCCATCAGCTAAGAACGAAAATACAGAAAATCAAGTCACATACATTGACCTCTCCATGACATTGTAAATCCATGTCATGTGAAGACTTTGACAGACACCTCTCATCCCCATCTTCTTTGGAACAATAGGGAGAGGAAAATATATGCATTGTTCTGTAAAATGCTATCAGAGTAAAGTGGGTACTTCATGGTATATGGTACTTAATGGAGGGTACTTTTTGGTACTAGACTCAAGCACTAAGTGGTGTGTTTTGGGTATGTAGTATGTGACTCACTCTCGGTCATGTTGGTGACCTCGTCCTGCACGGCCAGCATCAGCTTGGCCTCTCTGGTGAGGTACTGGCAGCGGCGCTCCTCATGCTGCAGGGCGATGGCGATGCGCCGGGACAGGTTGTGCATGCAGCTGATGACTGACGGGTCGGCGTTGGCCTGTAAGGGGCGCAGGGACAGAGAGACGGCATTATGAGACACTGGTGCAAAGCAACTGGAACACTGGCCACACTTCAACACTTGGTTAAAGGGATACTTCGAGATTGTGGCAATTAAGGCTCTTTATCTAACTCCCCATAGTCAGATGAACTCGTCGATACCATTCTTATGTCTCTGCGTCCAGTATGAAGGAAGGAAAAGGTTGTGTTGTGAGCCAATTCTTACTAGCGTTAGGACTAGAAGTGTAGACTTCCAGTCATTGCGCTAACACTAGGTAGCAACTTCCTTCCAACTGCACGCAGAGACATAAAAATGGTATCCACGAGTTCATCAGACTCTGGGGAGGTAGATAACGGGCCTTAATTGACAAAATATCCCTTTAATTTTTGACTACTAAAATGTACTTTATTATTAATTTGTAGATTATTATAAATCTGTAATAGTTATAACACCTTGGTTGAAATTGTGAGCATCTACTAAATTATTACATTGTAATTGTAACAAATAGGGAATCTATGGTCCAGCAAGTCAGTAACCCAAGATATTGGTTTGTTTACATCACTAGATCTGAGTATTAGCAGCATTGCTGACTGCAAAACATGTTGACGTTAAAATATTGTAATCTCTAACTTCAAAACAGCAATATTAGCAGCATAATCCATTTAAAGGTTCAATAATAACTATTTTATTTTATTATTGACTGGTAAAATGACCCTCGTTCCAAACTGCTCATTTAGAAAAAATGTGCATACTATACAAAAATAATATCAGATATTTTATCAATACATGCATGTCAAATTGTATTTTTGCAGTTAAATAATTTTGGGTGAACCCGAGATTGAGTGACATTACTGGCACTCAATTACAAAAAAATGAATCAATGAATCAATAATGTATTTAAACAAATTACTCATATTTCCAAAAATGTCAAAAGGGCAGGACATAATTTTCTGCATTCTCATGTTAGGTGCAGAGCCATAGAAAATGCCAGTGAGTGACAGGCTGGGTGGGTTGCTGGGCAGATATGAGGTTAGAACATGACTGTGCACATTCCGCCCAGTCTCAGCTGTGCAGGGCTAGGCAGCCTCCAGTGAATCAGCAGTCTGCCAGGCTGAGTCATGCCCAGAGGAGGGTAGTGCCATGCCGGGTAGAGTGATTAAACAGAGCCCAATGCTCCCGCCCAGCTCTCACCCTTCTTTCCACCACAGATAGACCCCATGCTGGAATGTTATCACCCGAGAGACCCATCCCTTTCTGAGAAAGCACTCTCCCTGACCTGGCCTCACCCACCCAAATTACCAGCTGATTTATTTAATTTATTTAGAGAAAATGTATTTATCACCAATGAATGTGGTGTTTGTAAAATAAGCACATAATGTGGAAAACATTTAGCTAATCCAAACCTGAGTATTAGCACTTATTCATCAAATTAAGAGGAATATTATTGACATGACAATAATTATATTCAAGAGGAAAGAGAAAGCTATTTATGGAAAATAAAAATTACTTTCTTACCCTCAGAGCAAACACAACACTGAACAGGATCATGGTGGGCATCTCCCTCTTAGGTGAGGGGTCTGTCTTGGACACCTGGACAGAAAGAAATAAGATAATAAATATAATAGATGTTCTAAATCACTCTGACTATGATCAATGGCTTTGCACATCACTATTTAAATCATAATAATTGCTATTGTATGTATTGAAATGTATAAAACAACACAGTGAAAACATTCATGTTAGTCCTGTGACAAAGTTAAAGAATAAACAGCTGTAAATGTCTCCTTTTATTCATGCCTTTTATACTGGTATTTTCAACATCTTAATTACAAAAATACATAAATATATAATTGCACTTTTTAAAGCTTGGTTTATTACAGTAGGTATTCAATTAAGCTTTTAAACAACATTCTATGAGAGCCATAGCTCATGAATTGTTATTATAATTTCTGAAAAGGGCCATTTTGTAAGGATACTAACATACAGCTCAGGCTCGGTTTTTAGGGGATCACACTGATGAGAAATTGCCCTTTGGATACAATCAACAGCATACAAATCACATGGATTAAATAAGTCTTTATGGAAAGCAAATTATTCACTGCACCAGTTGAGTAATTTGTTATCAGGTTCACCATGACACTAAATTTCAACCCTCCAATAGACTACATGTAGTCCAGTGAATGGAATAGTACCTATCATCAACCTACTTAGGTTAGATACGTTTTAGTTACGTTACAAACCATTTCAATATTTGCCTAGAATTTCACTCCAAATGATTTCTCCACCCCTTATATTCAACCATTCTATCTTACTTCTGTGAATTGTGAAATAATTATTGTGAAACACTGAGATGTAAGGCACTTCTTCCACTAGATGGAGCGAGGGACCTGAATTCACAGTCTCAGAGTGAAATTTGAAGTCAAAGGAGAATTGCTGTTTTAGATTGAGGGGAGAAGAACTGCCCTCTCTCATTTAAGCCACGAAGTTCAAAGCCGACCGCAGTACTGCAGAAATTGTTTGCAGAAAATAGTGATTGGGAAAATGTAGTGATTGGAAAAATGTCAATCTTCATGGTCAATCTTCGTGTAAATAAATGAAAATATTCTAAGACAAGAATGGTACCAATAATTGCTTCTATTACACCAGATGTATGTCCTTGAACTGATTATTTTAAAACCAAAAGGTTGCTGGTTCCAATCGCCGAGCCAACTAGGTAAAAAATCTATCAATGTGCCTTTGAGCAAGGCACTTAACCCTAGCTGCTCCTGTAAATCGCTCTGCAGAAGAGCATCTACTGAATGACTAATGGAAGCCTGCAGTACCCCGGTAGGCCTTCAACTTGATATAATCATTGAGAGGGGGCAGCACGGAGCTAGCCTGCAACGTCACTTTCTGGAGTAGCTCAAACTGCGCATGTTATGTATCCATGAGACACCATATTAACCGACTTCCTTGGCTTCAAATGTGCTATTGAGTCTTCACAAAGGGATGAATTGTGTCACGTGACTGATGGCTTTGTCCATCCATTCATATACAGTCATTGTTCAGATCTCATGGTACTACTGGACTGACTGACAGAGAATCTCTGCGGGCGAATGTGTAATTATGCTCAGGCCATCACAAATTCACAAAAAAGTATCTTACCTGAATGGTGTGAGGATGCTGGAGGAGGGTGGGGTGCCCAACGAAACGCACATTGTCTATCTTCAGCTCAAACTTCTTCCCACACATATCAGACTTGGTGGCCAAGATAGTGGCGAGGATAATGTCAGAGAACCTTATTGGAGAAAGAGAGGAGAAAAAGACCTAAGTAAACCAGCTGAGAGTAGAGCAGGAAGGGGGGAGAGCAACAAGATATCTGAGAAAGTGCCAATTATATCTAATTTGGTTTTATTGTCTTTGTTTTATTATTTAGTCCATCAACCTATAATGGTAGCCATAGTGTTTCTATGGATAGGAGGGTTAGGTTAATCACATGGATCAGCCTGCAACCTGATTGATGGATCACAGTTTGAAAGGAGCTGGTGTAAATAGTACTTGGAGAGGAGAGATGACAGTGAATAAGCCCCCTCTGGCAGAGAAGGTGAGGGCTTTGTAAAGGGGAGGTGACAGACTCATGCTGGTTTACATAGCTCATGCTGCAGGCTGGCCCCATCATCAAATACAAATTATATCATCATTATCAGGAGCTATTATTCCACCAGAAAACCCGAAAAGGGACAGATTCTAATCCAATCTTAATCATGACTATGTTTTTTGTTCTGAGAAATACGTTATTATGGCTCTGCTTGGTTTAGCCATGTAGAAGAAGTCTATGTATCTATTCAGAATTGATTTCCCAACAATCAAATATCATCAGATGAAGTGGATTCCAACGCTGAATGAACTGAAGAATCTACATTGCTGGTTTTGGAGCAATCATTTAACAAGGCTTAATTGAAATGCAGGATTTACCAAGATAGACCAGTGAATCATTCCATCTGTAATAATTAAACAGTAATTTCAGAGATTAAGGTTGGCGTAGGTATATATATATGTACACACACAGGATATTTATTTATATATATATATATATATATATATATATATATATATATATATATGCAAGACAAAACAGGAAGGAAGGAGTGAATAAAGACAAGGGTGTTGTAAACAAAAGAAAGGTGGTTTTAGAATGACTTGGTCTTACCCTGCTACCAACTGTTGATCAGTTAACGGAGTTTGTTCTCTGAAATGGGAGTAGGGCCATAAAAAAAAGAAAACGCAAACAAAAGGAAAAAAATGCAGCAGACAATTGGACAGAATGCACAACAGAAGGACATCACAAACAAAAGCTAAACAAGATTACCACTTGAGAGTGACTTGAATAAATATTTAAAAAGCAAATTGATCTCATTTTTGTACCAAAGACTTGATTACGGAAAATGTTGTAACGCTTCACGAAGCATTGCTCTTGTCCTGGAGTACAAATGCTATAATTAACCCAGTAACAATGTTATGAACATGTTATTACAAAGTAATTTAACATTTGCTTTGTAATTACATAGTAGTCAACATTCGTTTTTTTTGTTAGTGGACTCAACTCCATTAAAATGCAACAACAAAGAAATAACTAAGTAACAACAAGTTACTAGAGTAATTACCATGTTAATATCATAGATGGGTTGAAATAGGTAAAGAGTAAGCCTAACTTGATGTAAATAGGCCTGTAGCTTTTATTGGGTAACTATCAATTGTAGGCATGTGTATTTTTGTTAAATTCTTGCTTTTAAATTAAATGAGTCACTGAAATATATATATATTTTTTTTAAATGCTGTGTCTTGTGGCCACTATTTTACATGCCAGTCATTTCTTATTATCTGAATGTCACTTGAAAATTTAAACGCAAACATTTTAAAAGCCCACATGTTAAACAAAAGACACTGATGTAACAAGGTTAAAAAGCTCATGTAATCTATAAATTTATTTGACACACATATAGAGTGACTTTCATAATCACATATTCCAAACAACAGATAAGGGGTGTATTGCCATGAACACATGCTGTAATATCACAGACAAATATGCAAGAGGGCACAAATACAACCCTAGCCGTCTTGGGTGATCCAGAGCCAATAGGACCCTAGCCAACACACATGCCGCAATTGTTTTAATCAAATGTTGACTAATTTTGTTCTGATATGAACATTTGCAAAACTTGACTGGTTAACAAAAGGTATGATGAATATGCTGAAGCCTGTCACACTGGTGCAGTTTCTCACAGTCCCCTACCCCATTCATAAATGCTAACTACTTTAGCACATATTGATGATAGTATCTTCTGACTAGGGGAGTTTTGTTGCGAGCCCAAACACTTGCTCACTTGCATTAACAAGCATTGCCTGAGGTACTATATTGGAAACATAAGGGATGTATGTATCTTTCATATCAGTGAGAAATACTTTTTATGTTTTATTGAAGTTACTACACACCTTATAGGGTTAGTGTTCCCTCACGGCCATATCTCCATGTTTACAGAGCTTGTTGATGGAAGACATTGGCCGCCACCTGTGAAAATTGGCTATCTAGCGTGCTCCGAACACCTGTGTGTAAGATAACTGAGGGGGGAGTGTAGTTCATAAACTGGGGGCACACAAAGTGTATGGATCTGTGTAAAACTACTAAAGTAAGTGTATCTTTTTTTATTTAAAAGAGTATTTCTCGCTGACATGAAAGATAGGGGGCATATCAGCATACGTTTCGAAAACCGCTTCGAAAGCGATGATTATTGACGTCTTTAAACCTTAAAACACAGCATCGGAATTGTAGTTTAGTCAAATGCGGGCGAATGTAATGGCTGAAAATCCTACATAAGGAGAAGGGTTTTCGAAAGCTAACAGTCCCCATTCAAAGGGATGTTGTTTATTTCCCCGTCGTGATATAGGCCTAAACATGGAAACATTATGTAGGTGACATAATATGATGACCAATACCTTGAATCTCCATCTGGGTCTTCAAGAATATCTCCTGTAGTGTTCAATGCATATGGACTTCGCTGTTTTGCTATTGGGCAAAAACATCAGATTCGAATATTTGTTTACCAAATCTTACATATCACACCACATAGCAAGATAACGTCACACACACACGAAGGACTACTTACTCGTGAGTGATGATGTGCAATCTGAAACCTGTTGAAATGGGTACCTAAAGAGCAATTTGTTCCCTCGACTACCCGAAGTAACCAAAATTACACTGATAGGGCTTGTCTTTTCACCACATTTGAAGAACCTATTTTCAGACTGTTTATACATAGATTTTCGCTCGCCTTGTAAATCAAATGAAGATGAATGAATGTACATATTTTAACGTCGAGTTAGCAAATTGTTTGTGAATTAATATTTAACAATACTGTAGCTAGTCACATGGTTATAAGAAACCTAAGTTGCCAGACTTTCCAACAATTTTTAAATATAACTTTAGCTAGCTCCGAGCTAACTAGCTTATGCTAGCTAAGAAATGTTTAGGGTTAACGTTAGCTATCGCAGCACCATTAGCTACATTGATTAACTACTTAACAAAACTCGTTAATATACTGGCGAAAATATATTTGAATACTTATATAATTATGTTAGATGTGTTGTTTCTCTACTCCAGCTCAGCCGTCCAATGTTGTGTGTTACACTGATATGTGATGTAGACCGTAAAAATAGTTCCGCTAGTGGGGTGGGAGATTACAGTGACTATGTGAGATTATCGGTCGATTCTAAAACAAATACCCTGTTGTAAAACTCGCATTTTACCAGTTAATATCATCACTGTTATTTTTCACATTCAGTAGCAATGCATCTGTACTGTAGCCTCGCGAGCCAGCATGATCACGTGAGGCTAATACAACTGGAATGCATAGAGCAGGGGTTCTTAAACGTTATCACCTAGAGACCCAAATAAAACATCAAATCAAATTGTATTGGTTTCATGCACATATTTAGCAGATGTTATTGCGGGTGCAGCGAAATGCTTGTGTTCCTAGCTCCAACAGTCCATTTGTATCTAACAATTCACAGCAATACACAAATCTAAAAAAGAATGGAATGGAATGGAATTAAGAAATATATAAATATTAGGATGAGCAATGTCGGAGTGGCATTGACTAAAATACAGTAGAATAGAATACAGTATATACATATGAAATGAGTAAAGCAGTATGTAAACATTATTAAATTGACTAGTGTTCCATTATTAAAGTGGCCATTGATTCCATGTCTATGTATATAGGATAGAAGCCTCTAAATTGCAGGGTTCAGTAACCGGGTGGTAGCCAGCTAGTGATGGCTATTTAACAGTCTGATGGTCTTGAGATGGAAGCTGTTTTTCAGACTCTCGGTCACAGCTTGGGTGCACCTGTTCTGACCTCACCTTCTGAATTATAGCAGGGTGAACAGGCCCTGGGTCAGGTGGTTAATGTCCTTGATGATCTTTTTGGCCGTCCTGTGACATTGGGTGCAGTAGGTGTCCTGGAGGGCAGGCAGTGTGCCTCCGGTGATGCGTTGGGCAGACCGCACCACCCTCTGGAGAGCCCTGTGGTTGTGGGCGGTGCAGTTGATACAGCCCACAATTGATACAGTTGATACAGTTTGCTCTCAATTGTGCATCTGCAAAAGTATCTGAGGGTATTAGGAGCCAAACCACATTTCTTCAGCCTGTTGTGTTCAGCACATTTCTGTGCTGTTGCGCCTTCTTCACCAATCTGTCTCTGTGGGAGGACCATTTCAGATTGTCAGTGATGTGTACGCCGAGGAACTTGAAGCTTTCCACATTCTCCACTGCAGTCCCATCGATGTGGATAGGGGCGTGCTTCCTCTGCTGTTTCCTGAAGTCCACAATCAGCTCCTTCGCTTTGTTGACATTGAGGTTATTTTCCTGGCACCACGGTGCTAGGGCCCTCACCTCCTCCCTTTCGTCATTGTTGGTGATTTGTTGTGTCATCTGCAAACTTGATGATTGAGTTGGAGGCATGTATGGCCACGCAGTCATGAGTGAACGGGGAGTACAGGAGGGGTCTGAGCACGCACCCTTGTGGTGCCCCTGTGTTGAGGATCATCAAAGTGGAGGTGTTGTTTCCTACCTTCACCACCTGGAGGCGACCCATCAGGAAGCCCAGCACCCAGTTGCACAGGGCAGGGTTCAGACCCAGGGCCCTGAGCTTAATGATGAGCTTGGAGGGTACTATGGTGTTGAGCTATAGTCAATGAACTGACGTAGGCATTCTGACGTAGGCATTCCTCTTGTCCAGATGGGATAGGGCAGTGGCAGTGTGCAGTGCGATGGCGATTGCATCGTCTGTGGATCTTTTGGGCCGGTAAGCAAATTGAAGTGGATCTAGGGTGTCAGGTAAGGTAGAGGTCATATGATCCTTATCTAATCTCTCAAAGCACTTCATGTGAGTGCGAAGCGGCGATAGTCATTTAGTTCAGTTACCTTTGCTTTCTTGGGTACAGGAACAATGGTGGACATATTGAAGCAAGTGAGGACAGCAGACTGGGATAGGGAGAGATTGAATATGTCCCTAAACACTCAATCCAGCTGGTCTGCGCATGCTCTGAGGACATGTCTAGGGACGTCATCTGGCCCGGCAGCCTTGCGAGGGTTAACGCGCTTAAATGTCTTACTCACGTTGGCCACGGAGAAGGAGAGCCCACAGTCCTTGGTAGTGGTCTGTGTCGGTGGCACTGTGTTATCCTCAAAGCGGACAAAGAAGATGTTTACCTTGTCCAGAAGCAGGACGTCGTTGTCCGCAACATGGCTGGTTTTCCCTTTGTAGTCCGTGATTGTCTGTAGACCCTGCCATATACAGTGGGGCAAAAAAGTATTTAGTCAGCCACCAATTGTGCAAGTTCTCCCACTTAAAAAGATGAGAGAGGCCTGTATGTATGCTTGTTTGCATGTGACTATTCCTCTTTTGTTTGTTGATATTTGTTAATTAAAAATAAAATACAAATGAATTAGGGAGCCAATTGTGAGCACGGAAATCTAATGTAGTCTCATTATTATAGTTAGGGAGAAAATTTCCGGAGCCTACTACTACGTAGCGTAAGTAACGTTAACATTAGATGAAGTCGGTTAACTTTTCAGCAGTTCATGTTTGCCAATTAATTTAAGGAGAAATGCTGCTGATTTTCATGACCTAGCCTAGCTAAATACAAAATTATCCGAATGGTAAATATATATATATATTTTAAAGAAAACTATGCGTAATATATTATATGATTCTTATAATGCTAATTACGGAATATTGTGAAAACTATGTGGCTAGCTTTATTTAGCAAGCATGACTAACTGGTAGCCAACTCTGACGGATCAATGCACGTGTAATGTTAACGTCGATCATTTCATGTTCAAATCCATCTGCGTATTTATTTGTTGATGTTTTAACTGGTTGGCAGCACGCCTCAACAATTAGCTAGCCTAGCTAACGTTAGGGCGAGTAAAGCAGTTTTCAATTGCCTTTGTACTTTATTTTATGTGTGTGCAGAGTACCATCTCATCACAAACTAGAAACTCCGGGATTCGTTTTATTCCATGTTGATCAACACACAGAACGCTTGCTAGCCCTATCCAGAGAAGCAGGGAAAGACTGGAAGAAATGGACAGAAGATAGCTGCCATTCTGAATATGTACAGCCAGGTATACAAATTAAATCAGTAAGCAAAATGTAAAGCAAATGATTGGATTGAAATGATACATTTTAAGATCAGTGATGCCCTTACACAGATATATAGTTTGTTTGTAATGTTTCTCTGGAGCAACCACACAATCTGAACACCGATCGAACTGTTGTCCTCAGATGTCTTCCAGCAATACTCCAAGAGTATGTTCATAACTGTTCATAACTTGCACGGTGGGTTGTGTTTGTGTGTGAGGTTAAAATATTATTTGATCCAAAATAAAGGAGGGGGGGGAGTTGTGTGTCTTCATAAGAGTTTATTGTGACATGATAATTACATTTGCATGTTCTTTCTCAGGAGGGAACATCCCAATACCCTGCAGCCATCGAGAACAGCAGCCATCATCTGTCATTGATGACGATGGAGATGTAGCTGCTGTGCCATTTCATCCAGGAAGAGTCTACGTGGTCCTTGAGGAGAACGTGGTTACGAAGGATTTCCGGTGCTGGCCTAATGCACTTGTATGTTTGTACGGGCTAATGTACTCACTCCAACATGGATACCCGAATTGCACAAAGAACACGTTTGGGTTTATACAAAAGGTGTTGTTAAACTTGGATGGAGACAGAATGAACCCAAAGGTTCTTGCTTTGAAAAATCAACTGTAAAATATCAATACCAAAAACATTTATGGCGCTAAACAATTGTAAATAGTTACGTTATCCTATAAGGAAAAGAGATTTAGGGATAAAAATAAAAAAACAACTGAAGAAGACGAAATGTTTTGTAGGCAAATGCCAACTAAAATGTCTGCCTGCATTTGATTTTATCTGTGCCTTTAGTCAAACCGGTCACAGAGATACAGAGATACAAGAGTAACTTGACTTCAGTTGGTGTAGAGTTTAATTGAAAGTGTTTCTGTTTGGGAATCCTGAACATGGTCATTGGGAAGTTACCTTACAAATCCTTGTATATATGACGCTTTAGAAGCAATGGACACAAATCTCACATTGCTGACGTCATCATATGAAAAATGGCCGAGGTCCCAGAGGATAAAAATGGATGGGGAATCTTCATGGAGTTGAAAGGAGAGGTCGTTTGCATACCTGTGTAGTGTTGTGGACCGGTACATATAAGAAGGTTGGGGAAACAACGTTCGCACACACTGTCTACTTGCATTTAGGACGTTTATATGTCAGTTTAATGATTTGGCGTGACACCTTAGTCAGGAATGGAGGTTTAGAACCGAAACATTGCGTGTATAAGGACATTTTATAATCTGCAAGTATTACTTTGTTTTGTAAACATAATGGATTGAAAATTGTCGTGGAGGAAGATATGTAAATTGTCAAGATTAATCTTCATTTTAAACAGTTGAATGTAGTGAAGTTGTTAGAATGTGAAATGGATGTCGCACATCACTACCTCATTTTATTTTAAATTTGAAATTGAATGGAAGCTACCACATCAGTTGAAAGTGTTAATTGGAGAAGGGTCATTATACTGTGCTTATGTTTTAATAGTTAAGTTGTTGATGGGGAATGTTGCAGTGTTACACAGTATTGAATTGATTGAAAGTTTGAGGTTTGTTATCGGAGTTTTTTAAAGTTCTGTTCAAATGAGTCATGCTGTACAGAAATGGCATTCATCTATTGATGGATGCTAAAATAGATTAATCATGTTTGGTGCATTCGTGTAATTAGAGATGTGTTTCTGAAAGACGCAGTGTTTTAAAGAAAATGTATTTTTATTTTTTAAGAAAAAACTGTTCTAAAGCTAACTTGCTTTAGACTAGTTGACTGAAAGAAAGAACTTGGATTTTAAGAGTAGTTTTTGACTTAAAATGTTGATGTGCAGCTGGTTTCCACAAATTATTTGAGTTACTTAACAAAAAATATCAAGTTACACACACTAACAAATATTGTGCCCTGTTTACTTAAAAAAAATGTAGGTAGCTATTTGCATCAGCCTTTTAAGTATAATATACACTTCACTTTTAGTGCATTACAAACTCAAATATATTAAGTGCAAACAACTAACGGGATCTCAACAATTCCTTTCATTCAACTTAATTTTATCAGGTTCAGAATGTTTTTTGTTTGTTTGACCTGCTCAAGTCCTTCAAGTCCTAGAACTAATGTTAAGTTTGATATACTTAATGTAATCAGTTACAGAACCAATATTGTACGTTTAATTTGCTGAATTTATTCAGTATCATAATTGATATTCTATGTTTAATCTACAAATGCTTGCTCAGTTACTTATGCTACTCAGGTTAGTAAAATGCATTTAAATTGGGTTCCTACTACTCAAATATACTCACAACTATACTTAAAAAGCTGATGCAAATATTTACCTCAATATACTCAACATACTTGGGATAATTTACTAAAAATTATTATTTATATACAAGGGAATATGCACAAAAAAAACAACAGTGTTCAACTTCAAACTTCACCTTTGTTTTGAATGAATGTTTTCTTCAAACTTCAATCTTAAATTGCCCCTTAAACCCTACTCCTTTAGCATTATTTTGTAATCTGTAAGAATTCTGGGAAAACGCCACCTTGCCTCATTAGGTAAAGTTACATCCAGATAGCGTGCACCTGACTACAAATCATTTCAGATCTTCACAATTGCATTACGTTTAGGTGATAGATTGGGATTAGCACTTTGACCTCACATCTTGTACAGTTTGGAAAGAATTCTCTGGTGGTCTGTGTGCCCCTTAACAACAAAGCAATATTAATGATATATCTTAGTCTTTACACAAAGCACAATATTAACTTTAGCTCAAATACAACCTCGCTCAAACTGTTTAGATGAATCAAAACATACATTGCACATATTGTTACAAAATATATGCCAAAATGTCCCTTAAACCTGACTCCATGTGCACTAGTGAAGCCCATATGGACATATTATTTTGACAGCTATAAGCATTCTGGGTATAACTCCACCTTGCCTCCTTAGGTAAAGTTACATCCAGATAGCTTGCACCTGACTACAAATAATTTCAGAAATCCACTAGTGCATATGGAGTAAGTTTTAAAGCAAAGCTGTTTTTTTAAACAGGAATTGACCATGTCTCGTATGACTTCACCTGAAAAAGAGCATACTGTAAACTGTAGCTCCTATACCACCTAGCAACCAGCTTTTCAGCTTTCTTGCTACTTACTAAAACGTTTTGTGTTTAATCAACTTTAAATTGTTGCCCATTTGAGATCATGTGACACTTTAAGTTTGAGTAAAGCCAGCTCTAACGTTGTAAGTAACTGTACTCTAGAATCATAGTGCAGCGGGTTTCCACAAATCTTTTGAGTAATGATAACTAATAAGGGTTTACAGTGTAGCCGCACTTCATTCACACAATAGTCCATGACCCTAAACCATCCGTTTCCCATCGGTCAATGCCCATCTCTATATTGCCTAAATATTGATATTATGGATATTGTGGTGAAACTTTCCCCAGAAATGCCCAATCCTAACCATAATGTTGTTTATACTAATACGAATAAGACAGCTTGTTTCGATGACTTTATTTTCACTCAGGCAGGGATGTCAGAACTTATTCATTTGTCTGGGGTGCATTTAGAAGTACCGACTGCCCATGGCTGCGACAACCACTTTCATGAACTTCTGCCAGGTTGCCTGGATTTCAGGAGTGAAAGAGGCTCCGAACTTGGCGGCAACGACAATTGTGAGGACGTCAGCCAACACCTGTGGACAAAAGACAAAGGAGGTAGATGTTACATTAGATCGTCGTTTTTTGTTTTACCTTTGGAATTAGACGTGTTGTTCTGAATGTTATACGTGTAGCCTAAAACATATTTCTCAAGACAGAAGGCATACCCTGAAATTTTCAGGGTCGACGAAGAGTCTGTTAGCGTGGGTCTCGCTCAGTGACTTGTATGTGGCCAAGATGTTGCCCATGTTCTTCACAGCTTTATCCAGAGCTCCACACACGACCTTGCCGTGAGCAGCAACTTTGGGGTTGCCCATGATTGCTGCGGGAGTTGATACATCTCCGAAAGAGCCGAAATAACGCTGAGTCCAGGGGTAGACGATCAGGACTCTGTCATTGCAAGAACACCGAAATATATTAATTATTTTCAAATGTATTTCAATTATATGCCTAATTAATACTCTAACATGCTCCATTCAAATTTAACAATATCAACTCAATATTAATAGTAATGATAAGATAACAGGACACGTATAATAGTGTTATAATTACTCATGATCTCCACTATAAACTATATTAGATGATATATTTCAATGAGGCTGAAGCCATAACCTACCTTCCCAGCGCCAGTGGTCCGACCTCATTGATATCTACTTTGCCCCAGACAGCACTGATGGTGCTCTTCTCTGTGTCTGTCCAGTCAACCATGTTGTCAGTGTTTGTTTTCCGGTTTTGCAACAAGATTGAACAATTAATGTCTTGTGTAAGGAGACACTTTGCCTGCAACTTATATTTATGAGTGCTCTCCGCCCACAGGAGATGTGATTGGCTTAGGCAAAGATCAGTATTGGCCAAGTGAGCGCTTCAGCTCTCGAACTTGATGTTATTGAGAATTCAGTTTCAAAATCCAATATTTTATCTGTTAAAAACAACAGTAAATGCTAATTTATTAGTTGTTGCAGAATCAATTATTTACGTTAGATCCTAAAATCTGAAATCATAAGTAATTAGGCCTATACAGTTTTATCTAGATTACCAACGTTTCAAAATTCGTATGATCCCTAGCTAAACAGTTTTGTTGATCCAACTGATGCAAGATTATGGCAAAACTATTCAAAATGTTTTCATTGCAGTGTATAAGGCTATTCAAATAAACGTTTCTAAAGGGATGCAATCACTTTAATTACATTTTTTTACGAGTTGTGATAATTTGATAATTCAAGCTAATTCCGGCCTACAATTTGGCAGTTTCTTATCTACGACAATATTATGCCTTCCTTTTTTATCCGGGGATTCAGACCGTCCCGCCCATTTTAAGTGATTAATTTCAAGACAATAAATATGATAAGCAGGAATGTCCTGTATTATTTGCAGATAGGTGTGTACCCATATCCTCGCATGACTTCTGACATTTTTTCCGATCATTATTCGAAGTCCAATTAACCTTTTAATTGGGGATCATATCGAACTTTAATTGAACACATGTCAAATATGTCACCTTGAATAAATATTCTCCAATTGAATGCAGGTCTTTGAAGGTGGATTTGATTTGTACAATTTAATTTATTAGGTGCATCGTAATTTTAAATTGCTAATTAACTAGTTAACTAATTGTTCTATTTTGGCAAAAGCAGCTTTAGAATTAGCCTATTGGAAATATATGATATACAGAAATATTTCGTTTTATGCAACGAAATAAATTATTATTATTATTATGTATTATTATTATTATATTTATCAATCAAACAAATTGTAAAATAGTTGACAGCTCTGGTACAATTTATTTCCATACATTGTTTCACAGAACAGCCAGAAGACGAAAACGTAGGCAAAAATGTTTCAGAAAAAAGTTAATGATGTATATTATTACAAACATAGCCCTCTGACATAACATTTGATAAAAGCCAAGATAACGTTTCTTACTCTTGGATTTTGACCAAGATGGTTGCGGTGTAGGGGGAGTGTACCCGAGTTAGTAGCTGGGCGTGTCTCCCGCGCTACTGTAATATAAAGGGGCCTAGTTGTATAGGCAGTCATCTTGTCAGGTTAAATTCTTGTATATTTAATACGGGTCAATCAGAAAGGAGCAAAATGAGTCTGACAGCAAAGGACAAATCTGTAGTCAAGGCCTTCTGGGGCAAGATTAGTGGAAAGGCAGATGTCGTCGGTGCTGAAGCTTTGGGAAGGTAAGCCTTCTTCATGAAATTATTATGAGACTGGTTGTGTTTAAACTGATGACAGCGGCATATTGCCTGCCCTGACCAAGCATTTTAACATACAATAAGTAAACTACTTTGATTACATTGTAGACAGAAGACGAGAGGAGTAAGACACGCATAATGCTTAAAAGTTAAGGAATCTGAATACGCCTAAAATGGTATACAAACTCATTTTTACAGGATGCTGACCGCCTACCCCCAGACTAAGACCTACTTCTCCCACTGGGCTGACTTGAGCCCAGGCTCTGGGCCAGTCAAGAAGCATGGAGGCATCATCATGGGTGCAATTGGTAATGCTGTCGGAGTGATCGACGACCTCGTCGGAGGACTGAGTGCTCTCAGCGATTTGCACGCCTTCAAACTGCGCGTTGACCCTGGCAATTTCAAGGTTGGCTCCCAGATAACTTATTATCTTTATATATATATCACTCTCAACTTCAACTCTAAGTATGTTGCTGGATTAATTCGTCAATATTAACTTTTAAAATATACTTTTCAGATTCTATCCCACAACATCCTTGTGACCCTGGCTATTCACTTCCCTGCGGATTTCACTCCCGAAGTGCACATTGCTGTGGATAAATTCCTTGCAGCCTTGTCCGCTGCCCTGGCTGACAAATACAGATAGATTGGAGTGCTGCAGTTCCTGCTCTGTTGTTATCACAATAAAATAAATGGGCAATGAATTACGTTATTTTCTGTGTTTGTGTCCTTATTCCACCACATTTCACCATCAAGGTCATATTTCAATGTTAGCAATACAACAGGCTAAAAACTGTAGATTCACACGTTAAAAAAATGGAATGACAAAGGAATGAAGACATTATTTAAAAAATAGTGCTTTAGGCCCACCATGCGCTACCTCAGTAACCATGCGCTACCTGTAACATTTATTTTGATGAATGTGGAGTAGTTGCTGAATGGGATACTACTAGAGACAGCATAGGCACAATGAAAACCTCGAGATGGATAATATTTATTTCACATGAATTTGAAATATTAAATTAGGATTCTTTTGAGTATTTTACTTGTAATGGGGTAAAATCAACGTGTAATTTGTAACAAGATACTTCAGAGAATGATATTTAGTATTTTCAATGCAGTGAATTTGGTCCAAAACTGGGAAGTGGACTCGACTTTGAAAGCGAACACCTTATTTACGCTCATTCTGTAAATCCTGTGCACTCTACAAAATTACGTTTTGTTTGGTTGGCCCAACTGCTGGGCTGCTGGCGTTTGGTGACTTAGTTAGGTTGTTTTCTTTAAAAAGAGCAGTGTTGGGTTGTTGATGCTGGGTTATTGGTGCTGGGTTACTTAGATTTCTAAAATTGATGGTTTAAGCCCTGAATGCTGATTGGCTGAAAGCCGTGGTATGTCAGACCCTATACCACGTGTATGACAAAACATGTATTTTTACTGCTCTAATTACGTTTGTAACCAGTTTATAATAGCAATAAGGCACCTCGGGGTTTGTGGTATATGGCCAATATACCACGGCTAAGGGCTGTACCCAGGCACTCCGCATTGCATAAGAACAGCCCTTAGCCCTCGGGCCTTATTGCTTAAATTACCCAGTGGGTCAGATCAGAAGATTGGAGACGTAGTTTAGGGGTGTGGCTTTCAGATAATTATGTTTAGCCACCATGGGAGTTAATGTCATTCTTGTTCATCTGTTATGTTGTATAGTTATCACATGTTAAGGTTGAACATTCACTTTTTTGTTTCTTCAATGAGGTTTAGAGAGTGTATGAGTTCCCTAAAAGCCTATGTAAAGGTGGGATAAAAACCACCTTATTATAATATGTAATACATAATCTGAATATTCTAGAATAATGTTTCAAATGCAAACATTTTAAAAACTCTTAAATGTAACTAAATGTAATCTAAAATGTAATCTACACAATCCCCAAAATGTATGATTTATCATGCGATAAACAATAGTAATGCTGCGTACTCCAAGAAATGTTAAAATCTCACCTTTCTGGAAAAATAGTTATACATGGCTGACAGTACAATCACAGTACAATTACGAAAATAGGAAATATTTATACGATGTATTTCCTATTCAACAAAACTGTATGAGTAAGACTTCAAATTACTTATATGCTTTCTAAATATAGTATAATCAAATTATAAAATTACTAACTATGAGATTTCACCTTCCTTATAACTGTAAAATACATATTTGTATATACAGTGTTAGACAAAATGTGCATATTCTCTAAAGGTCTCTCTTGATCCAAATGTCTTCCCCCATTGCTGTGAATGTCTCACAGAACTCTTCCTGAACTAATTAGGAATTCACCTTTCATCTCATTTTAATCTGGTCCATCTATGACAAACAGAAAGTGGTTTTCGTTTGAAATATATGAATTATTTTAGATTACTGTCTATCAATCGATCTCTGAATGTGCTACAGCGACGAGACTACTGTATCATGTTGCTTTATGATGTAAGGATTTCAGGCATATGGGTTGTTAGTTGTTAGTGGCTGTGACATAGTGTTCAGCCAGGAGTTGATGGACAGTGAATTGATGCAATAAATAATATATATAGGCTTATATTAATTTTTTTACCCTCCAATTCCGTTATATCCAATTTGTAGTTGCAGTCTTGCCCCATAGCTGCAAATCCAATACGTACTCGGGCGAGGCAAAGTTCGAGAGCCATGTGAATCCGGATCTGTAGTGACGCCTCTAGCACTGCGCTGTGCCTTAGACCGCTGCGCCACTCGCAAAGGCGCAAACATTCTTACAGCACTATTTTGTATTTTATCGGATTTGTTTGATTATAGCTCTGCATTAGTTGCCCTCGATTTGCAAGACGTCGCGATCTGTCACATTGCTGTGGATAAATCCGGTGATGGTGAGGGCAAGGCTCCAAAATCATATTTTAAATGGATTGTGTTAGGCTACTCAATTAATGTGTTGAAAATAATTTCACATGATTGGGGTATGTTGACTTATATTGACTTAAATGGGTTTTTAGGTCCAAAAATAGTAAAAGCATTTGTTGACCGTGGATTTCAGTCATTCTAAGGACATACATATTTAAATATCTAAAACAAAGAAAATACAATTTAAATATACTGTAGCTATCATATTACAATTAGAAAACATTATGTGATGGTAGGCAGGTAGACAAGTGGTTAAGAGTGTTAACCGTTTTAGGAAATCATTTATTTTCAAGCTTGAAGATGTGTAGGCTAGGCGATGTACACAGCTTATTTGATTCCATTGAGGGCCTAAGTAGAATCCAATTGCCATCAGGAAAATTGCAGGGGAGCATTTTCCATCGAAAAACAACACTTCAAAAAGATAAATGCTTTTACATGTATTTTATTATTTTCAATGCGTGTAGCTATGGCACAGGTTCCAGCCTAACAGACTGGTTTGGAGTGTCATCTCTCTTCCATATTGATGCTGTCGAGTGATGCTCTAGTGGTACTGTCTGCCAAGAGCGGACACAACGACAGCCAGGAACTTCTGGAAGGCTTCCTGAGTATCAGCATTGAAAACGGCGGGACCGAGCTTGGCGGCCACGCACACGGTGATGCAGTCGGCGAGGAGCTGTGGAGAGGGGACCGTAAAGGAACCAGATAGAGAATGTAATATTGAAATAAGCTTTACATCGGCTCATAACGCTATTTAATTCATACGACTATTTATTTTTGTATTTTGTTTCAGTTTGCTAAAGTGTAATACTCACCCTGAAGTTGTCGGGATCCACGTGCAGTTTCTCGGAGTGCATCACACTCAGTGCAGTATAGGTGTTCTTGATGTCATCCAGGTTCTGCACCGCTCTGTCCAGTCCGTGCATCACGGTCTTTCCGTGCTTGGCCACGGCGGGGTTACCCATGATGGCAGCGGGTGTGGATAGGTTGCCGAAGGTGCTAAAGTGCCTCTGAGTCCATGGAGACACGATCAAAAGTCTAAAAATAAATTAAACAGGCTGCCATTAAATTGTACTTCACAATTAATATGGTCTGTATCGCACCAAAGGTGAACACCGGGATGTCTTACTACGCAATTGGTGCTAATTAGCCTAGGTAGCCTATTATCGTGTTATTATTTAATGATATCTACATAAATATTATAAGAATGTACCTGGCCAGGGCCTGGGGTCCGATCTCATCCACGCTGATCTTTCCCCACAGGCCTACGATGGCACTGCGCTCAGCATCTGTCCAGTCGACCATGTTGACGTTTGTTTGTTGATTTCCGTTGGTACTTGCAAAATGTTACAAGGGATCCCTGAGGTTTTTACCTCATGGAACGTCCAATTTATTGATGTTCAGAATCTCCGCCCTGAACAGAACACAGAAAATGATTGGATGAATGTCTTAGGGGGCAAGGTCCTCGAGTGTGCCACATATCGGCATTGTGCCAACTTCATCCCACTTGTAATGATAATGCTTGGTCATTTAGGCGTTGCCAAATTCAAATTACTACGGATGGAATTATCAAGCCATGATTAGCCTTCATCGGCATTTTTGTCAACATTTAGTAATTGACATAGCCTTGTTCTGTTCAATGTTCTCTATAAACTGCAAATAGTACTTAATACCCCAATTCATATTGTTAAGTTCAAAATAATATCTGACACTATTCAAACGAATGAAGGTTCGGAACTTTAATGCCAATTATCTCAGGGTAGAACCTTATTTGGCCCTAAATTCTATTATAATGTATCGTTGTAATATTCACATTGAATTGCAATATTATCTTTATAAAATGCTAATTATTGATGCAAGTGTTTATTTGGGATCTCATTTAAAAAAAGAAAAGCCTAGATTGGGAGTAAACTATGAAAGAAAGAGCATGACTCGAAATATGTTTTATCTTCATATTCAGACGGACCCACCCATTTGATAGTTCCATATTTCTGGTCTTTTTGAATGATTCATCTAAATGTCAGTTGGTGAAAAGTATTTTTTATCTGCCTTCGTCAGGGGAATTACATGATGGGTTCTAACTGGACACTATTCAATGCGGATATTAACCTATTTACTTCAATGAAACCACAGCTTTTTGTTTAGCTCCACTGAAATACAATGCTCGTAGACTATATATTGTTACAATGTTTAGTGATAGGCCTATGGTACGCTTTTTAATCGAAACAAAACCTTTCCGATTATCAGGTATATAATTTGTCTCGGTATTTATGTGTTAACTGTCAATATTGACTACATAGGCCAAATTGGATCTAAGCCAACACGTCTTGATTTGGTTGCTAGTTGCCAATCCAATCACGTTGCAAATATTTGTCAGTGTTGGGGAAGCTACTCTGAAAATATAGTTTACCAAGCTAGCAGTAGTAGGTAGTTCCAGTAGTTAGCTGATACATGGGGGGAAAATGAGTTAACTACTGAAAACCCTAACTAGATTTCAATGTAGTTCAACTACCACCGAGCTACTGCAAAATGTAGTTAAATTACTAGTTGAATTACATGCAGTCCACTACTCCCCAACACTGCCATTTGTACAGAATCACATGTGAGTGTAGGAAAGATTAGACCGTACGATTAAACCCCAACCGTAAAGAAAATATTGAGGTATTAAGTGTTTCAAAAACACTTTGTTATTCAATCTATATGAAATAAATACATACAATGTTATGACAGCATTTTTACAAACAAAATCGATTTTGGGCAAATGTCATATTTCGGGCATTATACGAATTAGCTCAGATCCATAACATATAAAAAACATTAATCATGTATTGGAAAGATGCCCAATCAGAGGAGGAGCCGAGATTATATCGGGGTGTGCCTTCTCTCATGCCTCAATAAAAACAGCCTCTGAGAAGTCTACGCTCACAAGCGTCTTTTCTCAGCCCCGTTATTTAATAAGTGGATAAACGGACAAGACAGCTATGAGTCTCTCAGCTAAGGACAAAGCCAACGTGAAGGCCATCTGGGGCAAGATCCTCCCTAAATCCGATGAGATTGGAGAACAGGCTCTATCCAGGTAATTACATAACGACGTATGATAAATTAAAAACTATAACATGTATTCAAATTATTAACACATAACTCCTCAGTCAATTATAATGGAAGCTATGAATGCGTAGCCTATCTCAGCAAAAATATGGACGCGATACTGACCGTGTGAATTATTATTTTAAATGAATTTTGTCTCACCTAATTTCTAATGTCCACTACAGGATGCTTGTCGTCTACCCCCAGACCAAGGCCTACTTCTCCCACTGGGCTTCCGTGGCCCCCGGTTCCGCTCCAGTGAAGAAGCACGGCATCACCATCATGAATCAAATCGATGAATGTGTTGGTAACTTGGACGATCTCTTTGGTTTCTTGTCCAAACTCAGTGAACTGCACGCCACCAAGCTGAGGGTGGACCCCACCAACTTCAAGGTAAGAGACAAATACACTAACAAAAAGCACTTACAAAAATCTGAATTTTTACTTGTGTGAAGGTGAAATAATATATTTCCATTTTGCTTTGCAGATCCTGGCTCACAACCTGATTGTGGTCGTTGCCGCCTACTTCCCCGCCGAATTCACCCCCGAGATCCATTTGTCCGTGGACAAGTTTCTGCAACAACTGGCTCTGGCCCTTGCGGAGAAGTACCGCTAAACTGGAGTTCAGCTGCTAAACTGTCATCCGAGCTACAAGCTCTCACAGTTTTACATCAGAATTAGACGTTCATCCATGTTTCTCAAACGTAATGTCCTTCCGATATTGACACACGGACAATAAACCTAAATGAAACTCATACTGTGTTTGTTTTTCATTTTCGTTGTCTCACATTCACATTCAATATCCATAGGGGGCAGAAGGGCACGTACCTCCTCATATTTGTCCTCTTAAAAAACGAAATAATTATAATAATATTTTTTTCCCCCTAGCTTTAGCTAGCTCAGACGGGTTCCCAAACTCATAACTATCTACAAATAAGCCATTTCAGGCTATCAATCAAGTCAGAGAATGAAGCTTGTCAAAAAAGTCTCAAATTTAGGGCCCACCCCACAGCCATCCTCAGTCATTTTGTGTCCCCTCAGAATTTTGCGGTGCATGAAGCCCCTGCTCACATTGTCTTGCGATTTACAGAGCATTCGGAAATAATTCAGATCCATTTACTTTTTCCTAATTTTGTTACGTTACAGATTTATTTTAACATTTACTAAATCGTTTTCCACCTCATAAATCTACACACAATACCCGATAATGACAAATCCAAAACTGTTTTTATAAATGTTTGCAAATTTATTTAAAAAACAAAAACTGGAGGAGTCATGTGGGACTGCTGAAAAAGATGGCAGCATTTTAGAGAGCTCCTACCAACATGTAAATATTGAAACTCAACGTCATACAGTTTTATTTTTGTCTTAATATATTGACTTGAAGTACAGTTTAATATAAAGATCATTTATATTTTGAAACATATCGCTAAAGTGGCGTTATTGGAATTTCGACACACGATAAAAAACGTATTCAAGGCTAACACGCGGTATTCACAGAAGGCCACATCGGCTAGCAAACAAACAGCAAGTCCTCCCGAACATCACAACCAAGACATGGATAAACACGTAAATACAGAGAAATCTGTAAATCTTTAGGATCTATTTGAGTAAATGGGAAATTGAACACGATTTTGTTGGATGTTGCATCAGATTTCTCGACAATAAAAACAACAACTACAGAGTTGAAGGAAACAGTTGATGCGATACAAGAGAGGGGCAGAGGGATGGATTTTGACAGTGAAGGATGCCATCTCCTGTCTGAAGAAGTCTAATGACAATCACGTGAAAAAATTGTGGAATCGTGTTGAATCATTTGAGAACAGAAGTAGGAGATATACATACCTAAATCCAAGATGGCGTAGCAGTCAGACGTCGTTTGTCCTCCTCTTGTCCCATATATATATTTAATACATTTTTCTTCGCATATCTTTTTTATATATTTTTTTCTGAAAACTCAACTTCAAAACACTCTCCTGCAACGCGCCTCACCCAATGTGTTGCGGATCTGTTTTTTTTTCTGAAGTATTATTCACCTAGAATCCGAAAAAGTGACTATGGGCTGACGTCAGTCCCGGAGCAAGCACCAATTAACCGGAGCTAGCACATGCTAGGACCATCTTCCGACTAGCTGAAGAGTTCCATCGGCCACTCCTGGGCTACAATCACCTATCCGGACCCGTTTTACTGCCGGTGCGGAGCCCCACCGGGCCTTCACAACTGGACTACCGATGTTATCTGCCCGAGGGGGTTATTCAACTGGCCCCTCCGTCGCGACGTAACCTGAACGCCCATCTGCTAACTACGGCCCACTAATCGTTAGCTGTCTAGAGCATATCGGCTGCTAGCTGAATAGGTCCATCGGACAATTTTCTTGGGCCATAACTATTTTTCCAATTGGATTGGTCCCCTCTACCACACGGAACCCCACTAATCTACCGACGGAAATGCACAAGGAGGCTATAAACAGACCTCTGTCTTCTGCTAGCTTGCTACCCCTGGCCCGGCTAGCTGTCTGAATCGTCGTGTCCCCAACCAACCTCACTACTCACTGGACCCTTATGATCACTCGGCTAAGCATGCCTCTCCTTAATGTCAGTATGCCTTGTCCACTGCTGTTCTGGTTAGTGTTTATTGTCCTCTTTCACAGTAGAGCCTCTAGCTCTGCTCAATATACCTTATCCAACCCTTCAGTTCCACCACCCACACATGCGATGACATCACCTGGTTTCAATGATGTTTCTAGAGACAATATCTCTCTCACCATCACTCAATGCCTAGGTTTACCTCCACCTTATTCACATCCTACCATACCTTTGTCTGTACATTATGCCTTGAAATTATTTTATCGCCCCAAGAAACCTGCTCCTTTTACTCTCTGTTCCGGACGTCCTAGACGACCAGCCCTCATAGCTTTTAGCCGTACCCTTATTCTAGTCCTCCTCTGTTCCTCTGGCGATGTAGAGGTTAATCCAGGCCCTGCAGTGCTTAGCTCCACTCCTATTCCTCAGGCGCTATGTTTTAATGACTTCTGTACCCGTAAAAGCCTTGGTTTCATGCATGTTAACATTAGAAGCCTCCTCCTTAAGTTTGTTTTATTCACTGCTTTAGCACACTCTGTCAACCCTGAAATCTCCATCCCTAACTACAACATTTTCAGACAAGATAGAACGGCCAAAGGGGGCGGTGTTGCAATCTACTGCAGAAAAAGCCTGCAGAGTTCTGTCCTTCTATCCAGGTCTGTACCCAAACAATTTGAACTTCTACTTTTAAAAATCCACCTTTCTAGAAACAAGTTTCTCACCATTGCCACTTGCTATAGACCCCCCCTATGCCCCCAGCGTGCTCTGGACACAATATGTGAACTGATTGCCCCCCATCTATCTTCAGAGCTCGTGCTGCTAGGTGACCTAAACTGGCACATGCTTAACACCCCGGCCGTCCTACAATCTAAGATTGATGCTCTCAATCTTACACAAATTATCAATGACCCTACTAGGTACAACCCCAAAGCCGTAAACATGGGCACCCTCATAGATATCATCCTAACCAACTTGCCCTCTAAATACACCTCTCCTGTTTTCAACCAAGATCTCAGCGATCACTGCCTCATTGCCTGCATCCGTAATGAGTCTGCGGTCAAATGACCTCCCCTCATCACTGTGAAACGCTACCTGAAACACTTCAGCGAGCAGGCCTTTCTAATCGACCTGGCCCGGGTATCCTGGAAGGATATTGACCTCATTCCGTCAATAGAAGTTGCCTGGTTATTCTTTAAAAATGCCTTCCTCACCATCTTACATAAGCATGCCCCATTCAAGAAATGTAGAACCAGGAACAGATATAGCCCTTGGTTCTCTTCAGACCTGACTGCCCTTGACCAGCACAAAAACATCCTGTGGCATTCTGCATTAGCATCGAACAGCCCCCGTGATATGCAACTTCTTAGGGAAGTTAGGAACCAATATACACAGGCAGTTAGGGAAGCTAAGGCTAGCTTTTTTATTTTATTATTTTTTTTTTGTTGAATTTTACCCCTTTTTCTCCCCAATTTCGTAGTATCCAATTGTTGTAGTAGCTACTATCTTGTCTCATCGCTACAACTCCCGTACGGGCTCGGGAGAGACGAAGGTTGAAGGTCATGCGTCCTCCGATACACAACCAACCAAGCCGCTGCTTCTTTAACACAGCGCACATCCAACCCGGAAGCCAGCCGCACCAATGCGCCGGAGGAAACACCGTGCACCTGGCCACCTTGGCTAGCGTACACTGCGCCCAGCCCGCCACAGGAGTCGCTGGTGCGCGATGAGACAAGGACACCCCTACCGACCAAGCCCTCCCTAACCCGGGCGCTAGGCCAATTGTGCGTCGCCCCACGGACCTCCCGGTCGCGGCCGGTTACGACAGAGCCTGGGCGCGAACCCAGGACTCTGATGGCACAGCTGGCGCTGCAGTACAGCGCCCTTAACCACTGCGCCACCCGGGAGGCCAAGGCTAGCTTTTTCAAGCAGAAAATTGCTTCCTACAACACAAACTCAAAAAATGCTTTCCACCTGGCTACCCCTACCCCGGGCAACAGCCCTGCACCCCCCACATCAACTCCCCCATTTCTCCCTCTGCTAAATCGAGTTAGTGGATGTTCTAAAAGAACTGCAAAATCTGGACCCCTACAAGTCAGCCTGGCAAGACAATCTTGACCCTTTCTAAAAATTGTCTGCCGAAATTGTTGCAACCCCTATTACTAGCCTGTTCAACCTCTCTTTCGTGTCGTCTGAGATTCCCAAAGATTGGAAAGCAGCTGCGGTCATCCCCCTCTTCAAAGGGGGGGACACTCTTGACCCGAACTGCTAAAGACCTATATCTATCCTACCCTGCCTTTCTAAGGTCTTCAAAAGCCAAGTTAACAAACAGATTACCGACCATTCCGACCATACCATTCCAGTGTTTAATTGCTATATTGTAATTACTTCGCCACCATGGCCTATTTATTTCCTTAACTTACCTCATTTGCACTCACTGTATATAGACTTTTTGTTTTATTTTGTTCTACTGTATTATTGACTGTATGTTTTGTTTATTCCATGTGTAACTCTGTGTTGTTGTATGTGTCGAATTGCTACGCTTTATCTTGGCCAGGTCGCAGTTGCAAATGAGAACTTGTTCTCAACTAGCCTACCTGGTTAAATAAATAAATAAAAATTAAAAATAAAAATCCTTATCGGCAGACTCAACAGCCTTGGTTTCTCAAATGATTGCCTCGCCTGGTTCACCAACTACTTCTCTGATAGAGTTCAGTGTGTCAGTCTCTATGGGGTTGGCACAGGGTTCAATTCTTGGGCCGACTCTCTTCTCTGTATACATCAATGATGTCGCTCTTGCTGCTGGTGAGTCTCTCACCTCTCTATGCAGATGACACCATTCTGTATACTTCTGGCTCTTCTTTGGACACTGTGTTAACTAACCTCCAGACAAGCTTCAATGCCATACAACTCTCCTTCCACGGCCTCCAACTGCTCTTAAATACAAGTAAAACTAAATGCATGCTCTTTAAACTCTCCTTTGAGACTCACATCAAACATCTCCAATCCAAAATTAAATCTAGAAATGGCTTCCTACTTCGCAACAAAGCATCCTTCACTCATGCTGCCAAACATACCCTCGTAAAACTGGCCATCTAACCGATCTTTGACTTCGGCGATGTCATTTACAAATTAGCCTCCAACACTCTACTCAGAAAATTGGATGCAGTCTATCACAGTGCCATCCGTTTTGTCACCAAAGCCCCATATACTACTCACCACTGCGTCCTGTACTCTCTCGTTGGCTGGCCCTTGCGTCATACTCATCGCCAAACTCACTGCCTCCAGGTCATCTACAAGACCCTGCTAGGTAAAGCCCGCCTTATCTCAGCTCGCTGATCACCATAGCAGCACCCACCTGTAGCACGTGCTCCAGCAGGTATATCTCACTGGTCACCCCCAAAGCCAATTCCTCCTTTGGCCGCCTCTCCTTCCAGTTCTCTGCTGCCAATGACTGGAACTAACTACAAAAATCACTGAAACTGGAGACACATCTCCCTCACTAGCTTTAAGCACCAGCTGTAAGAGCAGCTCAAAGATCACTGCACCTGTACATAGCCCATCTGTTAGTAGCCCAAACAACTACCTCATCCCCTACTGTATGGATTTATCTTGCTCCTTTGCACCCCAGTATTTCTACTTTGCACGTTCAGCTACTGCACATCTACTATTCCAGTGTTTAATTGCTATATTGTATTTACTTCGCCACCATGGCCTATTTATTGCCTTACCTCCATGATCTCACCTCATTTGCACACATTGTATATAGACTTGTTTTTCTACTGTATTATTGACTGTATGTTTGTTTACTGCATTTGTAACTCTGTGTTGTTGTATGTGTCGAATTGCTTTGCCTTATCTTGGCCAGGTCGCAGTTGTAAATGAGAACTTGTTCTCAACTTGCCTACCTGGTTAAATAAAGGTGAAATAAATCAAATAAAAATACGGTGAGATTGGTTCATCTGAAAGAGGGGAGTGAGGCTCGCTGTGGACTAATCTAGTGTGTGCAGAAAAACATTGCAGAAGGATTCGGATTTGATGACAGGCACGAATTCGAAATTTAACGAACACGTCACAGTTTAACGATGCCTGACGAGAATAGGCCCCCGAGAACAGTTCTCCTCCGCTTCCTACGATCTACAGCCCGGGACAAAGGTACTTAAAGCGGCGAAAGAAAGGGGTGGCGTTCAGTGGGAAGGCCACCGGCTGTCTCTTTCCCCCAGACTTGTTCAAGGAACTGGCAATGAAGAGGAAGAAGTTTGCAATGGCGAAGAAACTACTCCACGAGCACAAGGTCCGGCACACACTTGCATTCCTAGCGCCCCTGCTATTTTCTTGAAAGGGAAAGAAAATTATTTTGAAGGACAACGTGGAGGCAGAGAGATTCTCGCTAGAGCAACGTGTTTAGCCTAGATAAAGACGAGACAAGGTAAAATACAAATTGAATTGTATGCCGTTTACTATACAAATGAAGGTAGCCTATGCAGTTGTGGGACTCTGGGGAGTGTTTCTAATTTAGCATTTCAAGCTCCTCATGGACCATAAGGAATTTTGAATTGAGATTATTTTCTGCAAGATCAAAGACAGTTCTGTGATGATTAACTCATCCAGAAGTAACGTTACATTCCTAGTTGCTTTGTTTTATTTTGGGATGGGTTTTTTACGTTTTTACACTGTTTTACTGTTCAGCTAGAGCATATATTGTGAAATGGTATAATGATGTTCATTAGTTGCCACGTGTGTTAAATGGGACACTTCACGCTCACAGGCTATAATTACTCAGCACAAATATGGTTATGTTAACACAATCTCATGGAATATAAATGGTTGTGGTAACCAAGTGAAGAGGAAAAAGATGTTGACATATTTAAAATCAAAACAGGCAGATATTGTGTTCATACAGGAATCACATTTAATAGACACTGGCACTGACATTTAGAGGAGGCTGGGTTGCAGAAATGTACACTGCTCAAAAAAATAAAGGGAACACTTAAACAACACAATGTAACTCCAAGTCAATCACAATTCTGTGAAATCAAACTGTCCACTTAGGAAGCAACACCGATTGACAATAAATGTCACATGCTGTTGTGCAAATGGAATAGACAACAGGTGGAAATTATAGGCAATTAGCAAGACACCCCCAATAAAGGAGTGGTTCTGCAGGCGGTGACCATAGACCACTTCTCAGTTCCTATGCTTCCTGGCAGATGTTTTGGTCACTTTTGAATGCTGGCGGTGCTTTCACTCTAGTGGTAGCATGAGACGGAGTCTACAACCCACACAAGTGGCTCAGGTAGTGCAGCTCATCCAGGTAGGGACATCAATGCGAGCTGTGGCAAGAAGGTTTGCTGTGTCTGTCAGCGTAGTGTCCAGAGCATGGAGGCGCTACCAGGAGACAGGCCAGTACATCAGGAGACGTGGAGAAGGCCGTAGGAGGGCAACAACCCAGCAGCAGGACCGCTACCCCCGCCTTTGTGCAAGGAGGAGCAGGAGGAGCACTGCCAGAGCCCTGCAAAATGACCTCCAGCAGGCCACAAATGAGGGTGGTATGAGGGCCCGACGTCCACAGGTAGGGGTTGTGCTTACAGCCCAACACCGTGCAGGACGTTTGGCATTTGTCAGAGAACACCAAGATTGGCAAATTTGCCACTGGCGCCCTGTGCTCTTCACAGATGAAAGCAGGTTTACACTGAGCACGTGACAGACGTGACAGAGTCTGGAGACGCCGTGGAAAACGTTCTGCTGCCTGCAGCATCCTCCAGCATGACCGGTTTGGCGGTGGGTCAGTCATGGTGTGAGGTGGCATTTCTTTGGGGGGCCGCACAGCCCTCCATGTGCTCGCCAGAGGTAGCCTGATTGCCATTAGGTACCGAGATGAGATCCTCAGACCCCTTGTGAGTCCATATGCTGGTGCGGTTGGCCCTGGGTTCCTCCTAATGCAAGACAATGCTATACCTCATGTGGCTGGAGTGTGTCAGCAGTTCCTGCAAGAGGAAGGCATTGATGCCATGGACTGGCCCGCCCGTTCCCCAGACCTGAATCCAATTGAGCACATCTGGAACATCTGGATCATGTCTCGCTCCATCCACCAACGCCACGTTGCACCACAGACTGTCCAGGAGTTGGCGGATGCTTTAGTCCAGGTCTGGGAGGAGATCTCTCAGGAGACCATCCGCCACCTCATCAGGAGCATGCCCAGGCGTTGTAGGGAGGTCATACAGGCACGTGGAGGCCACACACACTACTGAGCCTCATTTTGACTTGTTTTAAGGACAATACATCAAAGTTGGATCAGCCTGTAGTGTGGTTTTCCACTTAAATTTTGAGTGTGACTCCAAATCCAGACCTCCATGGGTTGATAGATTTGATTTCCATTGATAATTTTTGTGTGATTTTGTTGTCAGCACATTCAAGTATATAAAGGAAAAAGTATTTAATAAGAATATTTCATTAATTCAGATCTAGGATGTGTTATTTTAGTGTTCCCTTTTTTTTTTTGAGCAAAAAAAAAAAAAAATATTTAAGTTATTTAAAGATTTAAGTTAAATAACACTTGTTTGTTTAGTTTAGTTTGATAAACCTCTAAAGCGTATATTAGAGGGAAATAATAGCACATGTATCCAAAAAAGAGGAGTGAAGGGGCTGAAGCAGTAAACAGATTAGAAACCGAGATATGTGGTTTGGACAAGACATTTCACAGAAAGCACATTTCAAACAGCCTGCAAATTGAAATTTCAGGTGCATGAAATGTATATCAAAAAGGCAGAATATGCACTATTTAGACTTAGAACCAGTTTTTATGAGGGAGGTGAGAAGACAGGCAGGCTAATAGCAAGACAACTAAAAATGCAGAAAACTTCTAACGTAATTCCAGCAAGAGCAATAAGATGGTGACCTCATCCAGAGATAAACAGTGTGTTTAATTTTTTTATGAAGAGTTCTATATATGCTCCTGTTCAGCGAGCACCATAGACATTGATACTTTTTTGTCTGGTGTAGAATTACCTAGATTATCAGATAACCAGGTAGAGGACCTGGACTGTAATATAACAGAAGAGGAGGTTAGAGATGCCGTTTTATCTATGACAGCAGGGAAATCACCTGGTCTGGACGGCCTTCCTGTAGAATATTATAAAAAGTATATTGACATAGTTGTATTGACAGTGGTTTACCAGGAGGTATTTCAAACTGGCTCCAATCCGGGCACCTATAATGAGACTTTGATATTGCTGATTCCTAAAAAGGATAGAGATACTACAGAACCTGGGAATTTTAGAGCTATCAGCCTCCTTGCGATACGCTTAGAGAAGGCACTACCTTAAAATGAAAGGAATTCATACATAGTGACCAAGTAGGAATTATTAAGAACAAGACCTCAACTGATAATACATCTCGTGGTTAAACCTCTCAAATATAGTTCCTATTGCTGCTGTCTCCTTAGATGCTAAGAAGGCATTTGATAGGGTAGAGTGGGCTTTTCTCTTAAGAACCCTATAAAAATGTTGTTTTGGACCTGACTTTTGTAAATGGATAGGGGTCCTCTATTCCAATTCTAAAGCAACAGGACTTACGAATGGAATTATGTCTCCTTTTTTTTTGTCTTTCTAGAGTCACAAGGCAGGGATGCTCGCTCTCCCCTCTCCTGTTCACCATAGTTTTAGAGCCTCTTGCAACAATGATAAGAACAGATCCAGATATTAGGGGTGTACATGGAGGAGGAAAAGAGCACAAGCTGCTTATCTTTGCAGATGATATTCTACTGCTGGTCTCTGATCCTCTTCGGTCTGTACCATGATTACTTACTTGTATGGAATCATATTTTAGTTTGTCCGGCTACAAAATTAATTGGAATAAGTCGAAAGCAATGCCAATTAATGCCATATGTTATCCTGGAGCCGTTACCCCCATTTAATTTGAAATTAGTTCCTAATGGGATGAAATATTTGGGCATTAAGTTGAGCTCAAATTTGGAGGAAGTGATGGGACTAAATTGTGATCCACTACTAGTCAAGATTAAGATCAATTTAGAAAAATTGGAAAATATAAAACTATATTTATGGGGATAGATCAACGTGATTAAAATGGTTGTAGTCCCACAATGTTACCTATGAATAATCCATACCAGTATTTTAAACAACATGACAAATTAACTAAGTATGTTTTGTGGGATAGGAAAAAAAAACAGGATTAATATAAAGATGTGCTCACCAAGGGATGTAGTAGGCTTGGCTTTACCAGATGTTACATTGTACAATTTATCATTTGAAATGGCTAAATTGGCGAAGCATTGGTTCAAAAGGGACGCTGGCTTGGAATGGATAACAATAGAATGGGAACTAAGTTATCCTTTCACCCCTGTTGATACTCTGAAACATAGTCTTACAGGGGAGAGGTCTGTTGATACTCTGTCACATAGTCTTACAGGGGAGAGGTCTGTTGAAACTCTGTCACGTAGTCTTACAGGGGAGAGGTCTGTTGATACTCTGTCACATAGTCTTACAGGGGAGAGGTCTGTTGATACTCTGTCACATAGTCTTACAGGGGAGAGGTCTGTTGATACTCTGTCACATAGTCTTACAGGGGAGAGGTCTGTTGATACTCTGTCACATAGTCTTACAGGGGAGAGGTCTGTTGATACTCTGTCACATAGTCTTACAGGGGAGAGGTCTGTTGATACTCTGTCACATAGTCTTACAGGGCAGAGGTCTGTCAAACTCCCAACACAATTTTGTTACACTCAAAAGAGGTGTGGAGAACAGTACAAAAGATAAGTGGAATTTCACATCTAAAACAAGGATACTCATCATTGTGGCACAATCCTCGGCTACGGATAGGAAAGAAGTCTGTGTACAGGAACAGTGGCCAATGAAAGGAATTCATACTATAGGTGATCTGTACAATGAAGATGTTTTAATGTCATACTCAGATTTGGTACAAAATATGATGCGGGAGACAAGGGACATTTCTGGAAATATTTAGAATTGAAAGAATGTTTGTTAACCGGCTATCAACGAAATCCAGGAAAGAACCCAATAGCTGAGTATTTGGAATTACCCAAACATAAAGCAGCTATTTTCTACTCAATATTTAGTCATTTGCAGAGTAAAGACTGTAAAAACCTCAGAACAATATGGCAAATTTACTTAAAGTGTGAAATTGATGATGATACCTGGTTGAAGATCTTGTCCAGTTCAGGGAGGAACATAAGGGAAGCCAGGTGGAAACTTACTCAATATAAGACACTACTATTATTGGACCCCAACAAGGCTTCATAAGATGGGGCTGACAAACAATTCTCTGTGTCGGAAATGCCAAAAAGACACAGGGACATTTTTTAAAATTTTATTATTATTATTTTTTTATTTTTTTATTTTACCCCTTTTTCTCCCCAATTTCGTGGTATAGTAGCTACTATCTTGTCTCATTGCTACAACTCCCGTACGGGCTCGGGAGAGACGAAGGCTGAATGTCATGCGTCCTCCGATACACAACCCAACCAGCCGTACTGCTTCTTAACACAGCGCGTATCCAACCCGGAAGCCAGCCGCACCAATGTGTCGGAGGCTACACCGTGCACCTGGCAACCTTGGCTGGCGCGCACTGCGCCCGGCCCGCCACAGGAGTCGCTGGTGCGCAATGAGACAAGGAGATCCCTAACGACCAATCCCTCCCTAACCCGGACGACGCTAGGCCAATTGTGCGTCGCCCCACGGGCCTCCCGGTCGCAGCCGGTTACGACAGAGCCTGGGCGCGAACCCAGGGACTCTGATGGCACAGCTGGCGCTGCAGTACAGCGCCCTTAACCACTGCGCCACCCGGGAGGCCACAGGGACATTTTTACACACAATATGGAAATGTATATTAGTGCTACCTTTCTGGAAGGATGTTTTGAAATGTCTGGTGGAGTGTTGACTCCAGTTTCACCAAGAATATGTCTTTTAGGCGATAGAACAGAGTTACCTAACGTAACAAATTAGGAATTGGCACTGATCACTGCTGGTGTGGTTACTTAGAATTTGGAAGGGTCCTACTCCAACCCGGAAGCCAGCCGGCTAGCGTACACTGCGCCCAGCCCGCCACAGGAGTCGCTGGTGCGCGATGAGACAAGGACACCCCTACCGACCAAGCCCTCCCTAACCCGGGCGACGCTAGGCCAATTGTGCGTCGCCCCACGGACCTCCCGGTCGCGGCCGGTTACGACAGAGCCTGGGCGCGAACCCAGGACTCTGATGGCACAGCTGGCGCTGCAGTACAGCTCCCTTAACCACTGCGCCACCCGGGAGGCCCCCTTGTTTCTATTTCTTTGTTGGCCTAGTATGGTTCCCAATCAGAGGCAGCTGTTTATCGTTGTCTCTGATTGGGGATCATACTTAGGCAGCCCTTTTTCTCACCTGAGATTGTGGGATCTTGTTTTTGCATAGTTTTTACTATGTCGCCTGCAGAACGTTAGGTTCATTTATATTTTGGTGTTTTTTGGTGTTCATCAATAAAGAAAGATGTACGTTTACAACGCTGCACCTTGGTCTCATTCCAACAACGATCGTAACAGAGATACTATTTGACTGTGTATATGTGTTATGTTGGAGGATATGTCTTGATGTCATGCTCAATGTTTTTATGCCGTACAATGCTTATTTTTGTGTTTAATAAATACAACTTTAATAACAAAAAAAATGAATATCACATTTACATGAGTATTTAGACCCTTTACTCAGTACTTTGTTGAAGCACCTTCCGCAGTGATTACAGCCTTGAGTCGTCTTCAGTATGTCGCTACAGGCTTGGCACACCTGTATTTGGGGGATTTATCCAATTATTCTCTGCAGATCCTCTCAAGCTCTTGTCAGGTTGGATGGGGAGTGTCGTTGCAGCACAGCTATTTTCAGGTCTTTCCAGAAATGTTCGACCGGGTTCAAGTCTCTGGCTGGGCCACTCAAGGGCATTCAGAGACTTGTCCCGAAGCCACTCCTGTATTGTCTTGGCTGTGTGCGTAGGGTTGTTTTTATGTTTTTTATATTTTTGTAACCTTTATTTAACTATGCAAGTCTGTTAAGAACAAATTCTTATTTACAATGGCAGCCTACACTGGCCAAACCTGGACGACACTGGACCAATTTTGGCAGCCCTATGGGACTCCCAATCACTGTCGGTTGTGATACAGCCTGGATTTGAACCAGGGTGTCTGTAGTGACACATCTTCAAGACTGCTTCGCCACTCGGGCTGTGTCTTGGCTTGTCTTGGCTGTGTGCTTAGGGTCGTTTTCCTGTTGGAAGGTGAACCTTCACCCCTGTCTGAGGTCGTGAGCGCACTGGAGAAGGTTTTCATCAAGAATCTCTCTGTACTTTGCTCCTTTCATCTTTCCCTCGATCCTGACTAGTCTCCCAGTCCCTGCCGCTGAAAAACATCCTCACAGTATGATGCTGCCACCACCATGCTTCATTGTAGGGATGGTGCCAGGTTTCCTATCGATGTGATGCTTGGCAGTCAGGTCAAAGAGTTCAATCTTGGTTTCATCAGACCAGATAATCTTATTTCTTATGGTCTGAGAGTCCTTTAGGTGCCTTTTGGCAACTCCAAGCGGGCTAGAATGTTCCTTTTACTGAGGAGTGGCTTCCATCTGGCCACTCTACCATAAAGGCCTGATTGATGGAGTGCTGCAGAGATGGTTGTCCTTCTGGAAGGTTCTCCCATCTCCACAGAAAAACTCTGGAGCTCTGTCAAAGTTACCATCGGGTTCTTGGTGTCACGACTTCTACCGAAGGTAGCTCCTCTCGCTGTTCGGACGGCGGTCAACGTCGCCGGTATACTAGCCATCACGATCCATTTTTCCTTTTCTGTTTGTTTTGTCTTTGGTTCTTTTTCACACCTGGTTTCATTTGCGTTAATTTCTGTGTGTATAATTGTAACCTGTTGCCTGCCTAAATTTGTGCGGGATTAGTTATTGATTGTGAGGTGCTCGGTTAAATATTACCGTTATTTGTTTTCACAGGTTCTGAAGTGTATGAGTGTCGGAACTTTGTTTGTTCCTCCATACGTTTGCACGGGTTTTCTGTTGTTGAGGGCGTTGTCCTTTTGATTGTGCCATTCCTGTGTTGGTGGACTTTTTATTAAACACGCTTCTCAGACATCCCTGCTCACCTGCGCCTGACTCCTACACCTACCACCTAGACGCAAATTGTCACACTTGGTCACCTCCCCGACCAAGGCCCCTTTCCCCCGATTGCTCAGTTTGGCCGTGTGGCCAGCTATAGGAAGAGTCTTGGTGGTTCCAAACTTCTTTCATTTAAAAATGGAGGCCGCTTTGTTCTTGGGGATCTTCAATGCTGCAGAAATATTTTGGAACCCTTCCCAAGATCTGTGCCTCGACACAATCCTGTCTCGGAGCTCTACGGACAATTCCTTTGACCTTATGGCTTGGTTTTTGCTCTGACATGCATTGTCATCTGTGGGACCTTATATAGACAAATGTGTGCCTTTTCAAATGTCTAATCTATTGAATTTACCACAGGTAATGGAAACAGGATCCACCTGAGCTCAATTTGGAGTCTCATAGCTAAGGATATGAATACTTATGTAAATGTTACATTTGCAAACATTAAAAATAACTTTTTTCGTTTTGTCATTATGGGGTACTGTGTGTAGATTGATTAAATTGTTTTTCCTCATCAATTTTAGAATATGTCTGTAATGTCACAAAATGTGGAAAAAGTCAAGGGGTCTGAATACTTTCCGAACTAGCTGTATGTTGTGGCCAGACATGACTCTGTGTTGTCATATAGCCTACATGCAGAATAGCATGATTGATTTCCCTGCTGTAACTTGCCACACAACCACACAAGGTCATTTATGGAACTATAGTGAAATGGGATCATCTTGGGAACTTTCCCCCCCAGTTGACTGCAGCATAACAACCTTATTTGCTATCTTGGGTCAGACTCAGATCATAGCCTATAGCACACATCTTTGTATAATTGTATTCAATATTTGAAAGAATCAGGACTCAAACAACCTTGTTTAACATGAGAATAGGATGTTTGACGTCTTCAAGGTGTAAGATGACAACGCAGTGTAACATTTTACATTTCAGAATGGAAGGCAATTCATTATCAGTGGGAGAAGACTACGTTTGCTAGGCAGATCTCGAGAGCTTGTTGGTGATCCAATAGGCCTATGTTGTAGCAGCCTATAAAACAACAATGTTAATACCATATTGTTACCTTTAGTGATAATTAACCTGTTTTTTAAACGACAATGATCGAGAGCTCATTCATGATTTTCAATTAATAAGATTTGACTGCTTTTTTGACCAAAACACAGACTTGACTACAGGTGTTAACCTGCGTATCCAATCACTTTGACTATGGCTGCAAATAGGCTATTGACGGGTTATTATGCTTTACGCAATAATGGACTAAATCACAGATCGAGCACATCATTGCAAAAAGTACACAGTAGCCTAGTGGCAAAATAACTCAATTGATTGAATATGAAATTGAGTTCAGTATGATTGAAAAGCCTTTCTATGCCCATGTATGTAGGTAGTTGTAATACAGCCATCTTGGTTTTCATTTGAAGCATCATTTTATCTTTCACTTGTTAGTAAGAATTGCAGATACTTCGGCAACTTTGTGTTTGTAGTCAGCTTCGTTCGGTTGTTATCCGCAGTCACCCACAGGATAGACATCTTGATTCTATGTTTAGCAGATATATTCTGTTAATGAGGTGATGCAGAAGGGCAAAAAAAAGCATCTAACCATGCACTTTGGCTGCTCTGTTAGTGGTCTATTGATGTTAAGAATTTTGTCGTGGAACTGAACCTGCCCCCCCCCCCCCCCCTCCTTCTAAAAAAAAAATAATTTCAATAAATACAACTACAATAGTTTGTTTCAATGTCTTTATTTTTACTCAGGCGGGGATGTCAGAACATAATCCCTTGTCTGTGGTGCATTTAGAAGTACCGACTGCCCATGGCTGCGACAACCACTTTCATGAACTTCTGCCAGGTTGCCTGAATTTCAGGAGTGAAAGAGGCTCCGAACTTGGCGGCAATGACAATTGTGAGGACGTCAGCCAACACCTGTGGACAAAAGACAAAGGAGGACGTTGTTAAATAAGACTGACGGTTTTCTTTTACCTTTGGAATTAGACGTGTTGCTCTGATTGCTATGTGTGTAGGCTTACATCAGTAAAGCCTAAAATATAAGCCTATTTCTCAAGACAGAAGGCATACCCTGAAATTGTCAGGGTCGACGAAGAGTTTGTTAGCGTGGGTCTCGCTCAGTGACTTGTATGTGGCCAAGATGTTGCCCATGTTCTTCACAGCTTTATCCAGAGCTCCACACACGACCTTGCCGTGAGCAGCAACTTTGGGGTTGCCCATGATTGCTGCGGGAGTGGACACATCTCCGAAAGAGCCGAAATAACGCTGAGTCCAGGGGTAGACGATCAGGACTCTGTCATTGCAAGAACGCCGAAATATGTGAATTATTTTCAAATGTATTTCAATTATATGCCTAATTAATACTCTAACATGCTCCATTCAAATGTAACAATATCAACTCAATATTAATAGTAATGATAAGATAACAGGACACGTATAATAGTGTTATAATTACTCATGATCATCTCCACTATAAACTATATTAGATGATATATTTGAATGAGGCTGAAGCCATAACCTACCTTCCCAGAGCCAGTGGTCCGATCTCATTGATATCTACTTTGCCCCAGACAGCACTGATGGTGCTCTTCTCTGCGTCTGTCCATTCAACCATGTTGTCAGTGTTTGTTTTCCGGTTTTGCAACAAGATTAAACAAATTAATGTCTTGTGTAGGGAGACACTGCATGCAATTTATATTTATGAGTGCTCTCCGCCCACTGAAGGCGGCGCATATGATTGGCTCTGGCAAAGATCAGTATTGACCAAGTGAGCGCTTCATCAATTCCAACATCAATTCCAATAATGTATCTGTTAAAAACAACAGTAAATGTTAATTTATTAGCTGTTACAGAATCAAGTCTGTAGATTAGATCCTAAAAGATGGAAGTTTATGTAAATAGGCCTATACAGTTTATCTAGATTAACAACGTTTCAAAATTCGCATGATAACAGCTTAGTTCTCAGTTTTAATTTATTCCTCTGATGCAAGAATAAAAGCAAGGTTATGGCAAAACTCTTCCGAAGATTACACGTCCTTCATTGCAGTGTATGTATAAGGCTATTCTAATGAAAAATGAATGCAACCACTAAACATTTTTATGAATTTGGAATATGGGATAATTCAACATAATTCCGGCCTACAATTTGGCACAGTTTCTTATCTAGGACAAAATTACGCCTTCCATTTTTTTATCGGGGTATTTCAGACCGGTCCCGCCCATTTTAAGTGATTAATTTCAAGACATTAAATATGATAAGCAGAAATGTCCTGTATTATTTGTAGATAGGTGTGTACCCATGTCCTTGCATGACCTCTTTCTTCCTCTGACTTTTTTTGTCGATCATCATTCGAAGTTCAATCAACCTTATAATTGGGAATCATACATACAGGCCGTCATTGTAAATAAGAACGTGTTCTTAACTGACTTGCCTAGTTAAATAAAAAATACAAATGTGTCACTTTGAATAAATATTTTCGAATTGAATGCAGGTCTTTGAAGGTGGATTTGATTTTTGCAATTTAATTTACCAATGTAGTATATATTATAGCACTCTACAATCAAATATAGAGCCTACCTTTAATGATTTAACATTATGTAGGATAGAACGAAATTTGCATCATAATCTAGGTCTATACAATTTCAAATAGCAAATGAACTGTAAATGAAATATTTGGTTATTTTGGCAAAAAAAAAGCTGCATCTTTTGAATGAACTTATTGGAAATATATGTTCGGTTAGGCTACTCTGAAATATCTCGTTTATGCAACGAAAAAATAAAATAATAGCAATAATTATCTTAATCAAACAAATTGTAAAATTGTTGACATCTGTTTGATCTGGTGCATTTCATTTAAATGCATTGTGTTACAGTACATTCAGAAGATTAAATTGTAAAATACAAAAATAAACAAAAAGTTAATTAGGCCCTTATGATGGATATTATTAGAAACATAGCACTATGACATCTTATTTAATATTTCATAAACGCCAAAACAACGGTTCCTACTCTTTCATTATTTAACGTTATTTAGGATTTAAAATAAAATTTTGCCAATTAACTATAAATTAAATATTTGTTTATTTTGGCAAAAGCAGCTGGAACTTTAGAATTAACCTACTGGAAATATATGCTTAATTACATTGAAATAATTTGTTTTATGCAACAAAATAAATAATAATCTTTATCAATCAAACTGTAAAATTGTTGCATCTGTTGCAACAATTAATGTATTTGCATTGCGCATAAAGGAACAATATTAATGATGGATATTATTAGAAACATAGCCCTCTGACATCTTATTGAAGTTATTAATATAAAACGCTAACTTAATATTTTATAAAAGCCAAGAACGTTTCTTACTCTTGGATTTTGACCAAGATGATTGCAGTGTAGGGGGAGTGTACCCTAGTAGCTGGGTGTGTCTGCCGCTCTACTGTGGTATAAAGGGACCTAGTTGTGTAGGCAGTCATCTTCAGATAATTTCTTGTATATTTAATACAGGCCAATCAGAAAGGAGCAAAATGAGTCTGACAGCAAAGGACAAATCTGTGGTCAAGGCCTTCTGGGGCAAGATTAGTGGAAAGGCAGATGTCGTCGGCGCTGAGGCTTTGGGGAGGTAAGCCTTCTTAATTAAAGAATAATGTGTTTAAACTGATGACAGCGGCCTATGTGCCTACCTCGAATAAGCATTTTAACATACAATAAGTAAACTCATTTCATTACGTTGTAGACACAGACGATGGGAGAAATATGATACTCGTAATGCTTAAAAGTTCAGCATCTAACAAAAACTCCAATATGAATATGAATATTCTGTACCTTCCTTTGCAGGATGCTGACTGCTTACCCCCAGACTAAGACCTACTTCTCCCACTGGGCTGACCTGAGCCCCGGCTCTGGGCCAGTCAAGAAGCATGGAGGCATCATCATGGGTGCAATTGGTAAAGCAGTCGGACTGATGGACGACCTCGTGGGGGGAATGAGTGCTCTCAGCGATCTGCACGCCTTCAAGCTGCGCGTTGACCCTGGAAACTTCAAGGTTTGCCCACAGATAACCTATTGTCTGTATATTGATCACTCTGTCTGTTGCTAAAGCACAATCCTTCAATATTAACTTTTAAAATATACTTTTCAGATCCTGTCCCACAACATCCTTGTGACCCTGGCTATTCACTTCCCTTCTGATTTCACTCCCGAAGTGCACATTGCTGTGGATAAATTCCTTGCAGCCGTGTCCGCTGCCCTGGCTGACAAATACAGATAAGACCATCATGAAAGTCCATCGTTGGACTCCAGTTCCTGCTCTGTTGTTATTACAATAAAATAAACAGGCAATGAATGATGTTACGTCCTCTGTTGTGTCCTTATTCCACCACAGTTCACCATCAAAGTCATATTTGAATTGCATCACTGTCACATCTAGATAGAATACATTGAATGAAGAAAGGAAGGGATTAAGTACTAAATGGTGCTTTAGGTCCACCATCCACTAGCTCACTATGTTATTCTCCATAACTTTGGATAGCCTATCTAATACGTGTAACATGCATTTTGCTGACATCATTTAATATTTGATGAATATGGAGTAGTTACAGATGGGTTGGTAAACTGAATGGGTTATATGAAGACGGTAGAGTCACAAAGAAAACCTATTCAGAGAAGAACAAATATGTATTTTATTTCTAAATGAATTTTAAATAGTTTAATAACTTTTAAAAACGGTAAAAAATGACCATGTAATTTGCAACAAGCTACTTAATAGAATTGGCTATTTTGTATTTCCAATGCAGTGAATTAGAAGAGTAGAGAGACATGTGTATTTAAATTCATATGCAGTTTTGCACCGCAAACTATGCAATAATTATTGGAACACTATTTTGTGTGACTCACCGTTATAGGATTCGTATGAATAAATCCCTGCATCAGTCACCCTAATAATGGTTCATCTATCTGTGCGCCTATTAAGTAAAACATCCAAATCATATTTTAAAATGCATTGTGTTACTCAGTGGCGATTTTAGCATGACACTCTTGGTGGGGGGGGGGAAGGAAAAATGGGATGCATGCCAGCAAAGCCAATACACATAAAAACAGCTGATATGGCAGACTTGCTTAAACAAATGCGGTTTCTACTAACATTTGAGATGTACAAACAGGCTATAACCTGTTTTATAGGCTATAACCACCAAGTTAGAACAATCGGCGGAATTAACATGTGAAAATAGACCAACTTATTAGTGTGAGGCACATTGAACGCCGTTTGGGTCTTTACCTGTCAAACAAGACACGTCATATAACACTGTTTGACGCATTAAATAAGCTTTGAATTTGACACGTCAAATAACACAATTATATTATAGAATGTTGTTTGCTGAATTTGCACGTGCAAGCCAAGCACCAAAACTACTATCAGTAGCACTGTCAAAGCTGTACAAAAAAAGCAGCCAAACAACACACGAACGATGTTTTAACAATCCCGCTTCGGAGAAAATAGACCACATTATTAGGGTGAGGCACAGCATACAATACATTTTTGGAATCACCTTGTGAAGGTGGCTCAGTGGTCCTTTGTTGGCAAATGTTGTCATCAAAGTCTGGCATTTTCTGGATTTATGGTGTGAACTCGGGGGGGGGGGGGGGGGGGGGGGGGGAACAGCCACTCCATTGAATATCAGGCTAACATTAGTGGTTTATTTGCAACGCTTTCAGTTAGCCACTGACTCCTTCCAAACGACTTGTTGAATTTGCGATTTCCAACTTGTGTATATCAGGTACCAAGATAAGACCCATGTGCAGACTGTGTGAAGTAACAATGTTTATTATAACCACAGAGGCAGGCAAACGAGGCAGATTTCAGTAATCAGGAAAAGGTTAAAAAATAAAATAAAATAAAAAATAAAAAAAACAGGAGGACAAGAAAAAAACAGGACAAACGCTGGTAAACTTGACGAACTGACAAAAGACAGACAGAAAAACTCAGAACTCCGAACCAATCATGACAGAAAACTGAGCCAATTAGGCGCAAAGCTCTGTATTTTCTGTTGGCTAGACCCACCACCACAGAAAGCACTGAGCTAGGCTGAAACACCTGCATTTTGGAGCTGCCTTACTCAAGAAAGCAAAAAAGAGATAATGTTTGTATGCGGCTTTATTAACACGTTGATGTTTTTTTTAATGTGACACGGATTAATGCATAAAATTACAAGCAAAACAGGCATGCCCTCCTGTTACTCAATTAATGTGTTTAGGTCCAATGCAGCCGTTTTTATCTCAATATCAAATAATTTCTGAATAACAATTAGGTAGCCTATCCCAAAAAAAGCTTCTTAGCCAAGAGCAATTTCTCAAGTAGGAATGTTGCTTGGACTGTGAGAGTGGTCTGAGTGGAGAGGGGAAAACATAAAACTAGCTTTTATTTGCAAAACTCCATCCCATGAAAACAGGCAAGAATTTCAGGCTGTCTTTTCAAACCACTCTTACACTAAAAGGGCATTATCATCATTTTCTCAATTTCACATTATTATTTCAACCTCATAGTTTTACCGTCCAAAAACGGTAAAACATTTATTGACAGTGGATTGCAGTAATTATTTTGTAAGGAAACCAATACCTAAATATCTAAAAACAAGGAATATAAATATCTAAATATAGTTAGGCCAATATATCACTTTAAAATTAGCCAATATTTGTCCATGTTTTAGGAAAGCATTTGGATTTCAAACTGGAAGATATGTAGCCCTAGGTTTAGGCCTGTATCACCAATTTGAACCCTCTAAAGGCCTAACTACACAAAAAAAGAAAAGGTTCCCGAAGTCCCCTTTATGGTTTCTTCAAATTGAAACTGTGGGGGAACCCCTATAAGTTCTTCAAATAACCCCTTTTAGTGGTTCCTCAAACAACTTTTTGAATAACCTTTCAGGGTTCATTTTTGAACTACTCCCCTCCCCAGTTATTATTCTCATGAATAATAATACGCATAACAATAACAACAATAGCACAATATTTTAGTTCTCAGTGTTTATTGTGATTTTAGTGGCAAAGCAGAATAAAAACATCTAAATATGAGGTAAACTCTCAGCAGTGAAAGGTGTAAAGATCTCCTCAATTTAAGAGAAGGTTTGTCCATTGTATGAACTAAATGTTTATTGTTTTATGATGATCTCTCTTTTCATATTTGTGCAAATCTTTCTAATACAGAAAATGGACACAATTCAATGGATATCAATCAACAAAGAGGCAAGAATATGTAGGCTATAAGAATAGGTTGTTGGCTAGCTGTATTGGGTGCAGATGACTGAACTGATCACAGTTTTGTGTCATCAGGTATACAGACAAGGAGGCATACAAAGGTGTGTTAATTGCTATTGGTATGTTATGCAGATCACATTTGCCATCCTCTTTCCTTATCTCATCAATGAATATCCCATAGGCCTCTAGATTATGACCAATTATGTTTATGTTTATGATGTTTATGAAAACCATCATCAAAACAGTTTTTTTCATTCACATTCCCTCATTTTTAGTGTAGAAACCATGTGCCATAAGTACAATTGCAGGAGAACGTTTTCCATAAAAAACAACACTTCAAAAAGATAAACGCTTTTAAATAGATTTTATTTTTTTCAACATGTGTAGCTATGGCACAGGTTCCAGCCTAACAGACTGGTTTGGAGTGTCATCTCTCTTCCATATTGATGCTGTCGAGTGATGCTCTAGTGGTACTGTCTGCCAAGAGCGGACACAACGACAGCCAGGAACTCCTGGAAGGCTTCCTGAGTATCAGCATTGAAAACGGCGGGACCGAGCTTGGCGGCCACGCACACGGTGATGCAGTCGGCGAGGAGCTGTGGAGAGGGGACCGTAAAGGAACCAGATAGAGAATGTAATATTGAAATAAGCTTTACATCGGCTCATAACGCTATTTAATTCATACAACTATTTATTTTTGTATTTTGTTTCAGTTTGCTAAAGTGTAATACTCACCCTGAAGTTGTCGGGATCCACGTGCAGTTTCTCGGAGTGCATCACACTTTTCTCATGAGTTCAAAGTTATACTGGGAAATATTGAAGGGCAGATTGTCCTTGCTGGAGACATCAACCAAGTGATGGACAATATGATTGATAGAAGTACATTTACAGGTAACTCCACGCCAAAGGATAGACTTGCAATACATACAGTGGGGAGAACAAGTAATTAATTTGCATTTTATTGCATGACATAAGTATTTGATAAATCAGAAAAGCAGAACTTAATATTTGGTACAGAAACCTTTGTTTGCAATTACAGGGATCATACATTTCCTGTAGTTCTTGACCAGGTTTGCACACACTGCAGCAGGGATTTTGGCCCACTCCTCCATACAGACCTTCTCCAGATCCTTCAGGTTTCGGGGCTGTCGCTGGGCAATACAGACTTTCCGCTCCCTCCAAAGATTTTCTATTGGGTTCAGGTCTGGAGACTGGCTAGGCCACTCCAGGACCTTGAGATGCTTCTTACGGAGCCACTCCTTAGTTGCCCTGGCTGTGTGCTTCGGGTCGTTGTCATGCTGGAAGACCCAGCCACGACCCATCTTCAATGCTCTTACTGAGGGAAGGAGGTTGTTGGCCAAGATCTCGCGATACATGGCCCCATCCATCCTCCCCTCAATACGGTGGGCGGCAGGGTAGCCTAGTGGTTAGAGCGTTGGACTAGTAACCGGAAGGTTGCGAGTTCAAACCCCCGAGCTGACAAGGTACAAATCTGTCGTTCTGCCCCTGAACAGGCAGTTAACCCACTGTTCCCAGGCCGTCATTGAAAATAAGAATTTGTTCTTAACTGACTTGCCTGGTTAAATAAAGGTAAAATAAAAAAAAATAAAAACGGTGCAGTCGTCCTGTCCCCTTTGCAGCAAAGAATGATGTTTCCACCTCCATGCTTCACGGTTGGGATGGTGTTCTTGGGGTTGTACTCATCCTTCTTCTTCCACCAAACACGGCGAGTGGAGTTTAGACCAAAAATCTCTATTTTTGTCTCATCAGACCACATGACCTTCTCCCATTCCACCTCTGGATCATCCAGATGGTCATTGGCAAACTTCAGACGGGCCTGGACATGCGCTGGCTTGAGTAGGGGGACCTTGCGTGCGCTGCAGGATTTTAATCCATGACGGCGTAGTGTGTTACTAATGGTTGTCTTTGAGACTGTGGTCCCAGCTCTCTTCAGGTCATTGACCAGGTCCTGCCGTGTAGTTCTGGGATGATCCCTCACCTTCCTCATGATCATTGATGCCCCACGAGGTGAGATCTTGCATGGAGCCCCAGACCGAGGGTGATTGACCGTCATCTTGAACGTCTTCCATTTTCTAATAATTGCGCCAACAGTTGTTGCCTTCTCACCAAGCTGCTTGCCTATTGTCCTGTAGCCCATCCCAGTCTTGTACAGGTCTACAATTGTATCCCTGATGTCCTTACACAGCTCTCTGGTCTTGGCCATTGTGGAGAGGTTGGAGTCTGTTTGATTGAGTGTGTGGACAGGTGTCTTTTATACAGGTAACGAATTCAAACAGGTGCAGTTCAAACAGGTAATGAGTGGAGAACAGGAGGGCTTCTTAAAGAAAAACTAACAGGTCTGTGAGAGCCGGAATTCTTACTGGTTGGTAGGTGATCAAATACTTATGTCATGCAATAAAATGCTAATTAATTACTTAAAAATTATACAATGTGATTTTCTTGATTTTTGTTTTAGATTCCGTCTCTCACAGTTGAAGTGTTCTTATGATACAAATTACAGACCTCTACATGCTTTGTAAGTAGGAAAACCTGCAAAATCGGCAGTGTATCAAATACTTGTTCTCCCCACTGTATACTAGCAGAATACATGGACCTTACAGAAAATATGGATATTAGACCATCCTAATGATAGAGAACAAACTGTTTTCTCCCACTGTCATAAAACACATTCCAGAATATATTTATTCTTGATATCTAATTTGATGGTTACTAATGTGATTGATTGCAAGATTGGGCCCATTGCCCTCACAGATCGTGCTGTAGTAGAGTTACATATTGATATGAGGCGGCAGCCTAGTGGTTAGAGTGTTGGACGAGTAACCAGAAGTTTGCAAGATCAAATCACGAGGTAAAAGTTGTTCTGCTCCTGAACAAGGCAGTTAACCCACTGTTCCTAGGCCTTCATCGAAAATAAGAATTTGTTCTAGTATGGCGCCTAGAAAAATAAATATAAACTCGAAAAATGTGAGGAAGGGTAGATTTAGAATCAGCACCATGCTGTTACAAGATGCGATATTTATCCAATCACTAGCAGATGATCTTAGTTCCTTTTTTGCGATCAACATAGGCTCAACTGAAAATATTTAAGTTAAATAACACTTGTTTGTTTAGTTTAGTTTGATAAACCTCTAAAGCGTATATTAGAGGGAAATAATAGCACATGTATCCAAAAAAGAGGAGTGAAGGGGCTGAAGCAGTAAACAGATTAGAAACCGAGATATGTGGTTTGGACAAGACATTTCACAGAAAGCACATTTCAAACAGCCTGCAAATTGACATTTCAGGTGCATGAAATGTATATCAAAAACACAGAATATGCACTATTTAGACTTAGAACCAGTTTTTATGAGGGAGGTGAGAAGACAGGCAGGCTAATAGCAAGACAACTAAAAATGCAGAACACTTCTAACGTAATTCCAGCAAGAGCAATAAGATGGTGACCTCATCCAGAGATAAACAGTGTGTTTAATTTTTTTATGAAGAGTTCTATATATGCTCCTGTTCAGCGAGCACCATAGACATTGATACTTTTTTGTCTGGTGTAGAATTACCTAGATTATCAGATAACCAGGTAGAGGACCTGGACTGTAATATAACAGAAGAGGAGGTTAGAGATGCCGTTTTATCTATGACAGCAGGGAAATCACCTGGTCTGGACGGCCTTCCTGTAGAATATTATAAAAAGTATATTGACATAGTTGTATTGACAGTGGTTTACCAGGAGGTATTTCAAACTGGCTCCAATCCGGGCACCTATAATGAGACTTTGATATTGCTGATTCCTAAAAAGGATAGAGATACTACAGAACCTGGGAATTTTAGAGCTATCAGCCTCCTTGCGATACGCTTAGAGAAGGCACTACCTTAAAATGAAAGGAATTCATACATAGTGACCAAGTAGGAATTATTAAGAACAAGACCTCAACTGATAATACATCTCGTGGTTAAACCTCTCAAATATAGTTCCTATTGCTGCTGTCTCCTTAGATGCTAAGAAGGCATTTGATAGGGTAGAGTGGGCTTTTCTCTTAAGAACCCTATAAAAATGTTGTTTTGGACCTGACTTTTGTAAATGGATAGGGGTCCTCTATTCCAATTCTAAAGCAACAGGACTTACGAATGGAATTATGTCTCCTTTTTTTTTGTCTTTCTAGAGTCACAAGGCAGGGATGCTCGCTCTCCCCTCTCCTGTTCACCATAGTTTTAGAGCCTCTTGCAACAATGATAAGAACAGATCCAGATATTAGGGGTGTACATGGAGGAGGAAAAGAGCACAAGCTGTTTATCTTTGCAGATGATATTCTACTGCTGGTCTCTGATCCTCTTCGGTCTGTACCATGATTACTTACTTGTATGGAATCATATTTTAGTTTGTCCGGCTACAAAATTAATTGGAATAAGTCGAAAGCAATGCCAATTAATGCCATATGTTATCCTGGAGCCGTTACCCCCATTTAATTTGAAATTAGTTCCTAATGGGATGAAATATTTGGGCATTAAGTTGAGCTCAAATTTGGAGGAAGTGATGGGACTAAATTGTGATCCACTACTAGTCAAGATTAAGATCAATTTAGAAAAATTGGAAAATATAAAACTATATTTATGGGGATAGATCAACGTGATTAAAATTGTTGTAGTCCCACAATGTTACCTATGAATAATCCATACCAGTATTTTAAACAACATGACAAATTAACTAAGTATGTTTTGTGGGATAGGAAAAAAAACAGGATTAATATAAAGATGTGCTCACCAAGGGATGTAGTAGGCTTGGCTTTACCAGATGTTACATTGTACAATTTATCATTTGAAATGGCTAAATTGGCGAAGCATTGGTTCAAAAGGGACGCTGGCTTGGAATGGATAACAATAGAATGGGAACTAAGTTATCCTTTCACCCCTGTTGATACTCTGTCACATAGTCTTACAGGGGAGAGGTCTTGAAACTCTGTCACGTAGTCTTACAGGGGAGAGGTCTGTTGATACTCTGTCACATAGTCTTACAGGGGAGAGGTCTGTTGATACTCTGTCACATAGTCTTACAGGGCAGAGGTCTGTCAAACTCCCAACACAATTTTGTTACACTCAAAAGAGGTGTGGAGAACAGTACAAAAGATAAGTGGAATTTCACATCTAAAACAAGGATACTCATCATTGTGGCACAATCCTCGGCTACGGATAGGAAAGAAGTCTGTGTACAGGAACAGTGGCCAATGAAAGGAATTCATACTATAGGTGATCTGTACAATGAAGATGTTTTAATGTCATACTCAGATTTGGTACAAAATATGATGCGGGAGACAAGGGACATTTCTGGAAATATTTAGAATTGAAAGAATGTTTGTTAACCGGCTATCAACGAAATCCAGGAAAGAACCCAATAGCTGAGTATTTGGAATTACCCAAACATAAAGCAGCTATTTTCTACTCAATATTTAGTCATTTGCAGAGTAAAGACTGTAAAAACCTCAGAACAATATGGCAAATTTACTTAAAGTACTTAAAGTAAAATTGATGATGATACCTGGTTGAAGATCTTGTCCAGTTCAGGGAGGAACATAAGGGAAGCCAGGTGGAAACTTACTCAATATAAGACACTACTATTATTGGACCCCAACAAGGCTTCATAAGATGGGGCTGACAAACAATTCTCTGTGTCGGAAATGCCAAAAAGACACAGGGACATTTTTTTTAAATTTTTTTATTTTATTTTATTTTTTTTACCCCTTTTTCGTGGTATCCAATTGTTGTAGTAGCTACTATCTTGTCTCATTGCTACAACTCCCGTACAGGCTCGGGAGAGACGAAGGCTGAATGTCATGCGTCCTCCGATACACAACCCAACCAGCCGTACTGCTTCCTAACACAGCGCGTATCCAACCCGGAAGCCAGCCGCACCAATGTGTCGGAGGCTACACCGTGCACCTGGCAACCTTGGCTGGCGCGCACTGCGCCCGGCCCGCCACAGGAGTCGCTGGTGCGCGATGAGACAAGGAGATCACTACCGACCAATCACTCCCTAACCCGGACGACGCTAGGCCAATTGTGCGTCGCCCCACGGACCTCCCGGTCGCAGCCGGTTACGACAGAGCCTGGGCGCGAACCCAGGGACTCTGATGGCACAGCTGGCGCTGCAGTACAGCGCCCTTAACCACTGCGCCACCCGGGAGGCCACAGTGACATTTTTACACGCAATATGGAAATGTATATTAGTGCTACCTTTCTGGAAGGATGTTTTGAAATGTCTGGTGGAGTGTTGAGGCTTAACAACTCCAGTTTCACCAAGAATATGTCTTTTAGGCGATAGAACAGAGTTACCTAACGTAACAAATTAGGAATTGGCACTGATCACTGCTGGTGTGGTTACTTAGAATTTGGAAGGGTCATGTGACTCCTACTCTGAAACAGTGGATAGAATCAGTGTTGGAGGTAGCATCTTATGCTTGCTAGTATCACTGGTAGAAATGAAAATTCTAGAAGCTGGACGCGTTTTATTTGTCATGTTTCTAAGACTGTGAGGTGATTACTTATGCTTGTGAACCCATTTAGTTCTGTATTGTAACCTGTGAGATTGTCACGCCCTGACCTTAGAGAGCCTTGTTTATTCTCTATTTGGTTAGGTCAGGGTGTGACTTGGGTGGGCATATTTATGTTTCTATTTCTTTGTTGGCCTAGTATGGTTCCCAATCAGAGGCAGCTGTTTATCGTTGTCTCTGATTGGTGATCATACTTAGGCAGCCCTTTTTCTCACCTGAGATTGTGGGATCTTGTTTTTGCATAGTTTTTACTATGTCGCCTGCAGAACGTTAGGTTCATTTATATTTTGGTGTTTTTTGGTGTTCATCAATAAAGAAAGATGTACGCTTACCACGCTGCACCTTGGTCTCATTCCAACGACGATCGTAACAGAGATACTATTTGACTGTGTATATGTGTTATGTTGGAGGATATGTCTTGATGTCATGCTCAATGTTTTTATGCCGTACAATGCTTATTTTTGTGTTTAATAAATACAACTTTAATAACAAAAAAAATGAATATCACATTTACATGAGTATTTAGACCCTTTACTCAGTACTTTGTTGAAGCACCTTCCGCAGTGATTACAGCCTTGAGTCGTCTTCGGTATGTCGCTACAGGCTTGGCACACCTGTATTTGGGGGATTTATCCAATTATTCTCTGCAGATTCTCTCAAGCTCTTGTCAGGTTGGATGGGGAGTGTCGTTGCAGCACAGCTATTTTCAGGTCTTTCCAGAAATGTTCGACCGGGTTCAAGTCTCTGGCTGGGCCACTCAAGGGCATTCAGAGACTTGTCCCGAAGCCACTCCTGTATTGTCTTGGCTGTGTGCGTAGGGTTGTTTTTATGTTTTTTATATTTTTGTAACCTTTATTTAACTATGCAAGTCAGTTAAGAACAAATTCTTATTTACAATGGCAGCCTACACTGGCCAAACCTGGACGACACTGGACCAATTTTGGCAGCCCTATGGGACTCCCAATCACTGTCGGTTGTGATACAGCCTGGATTTGAACCAGGGTGTCTGTAGTGACACATCTTCAAGACTGCTTCGCCACTCGGGCTGTGTCTTGGCTTGTCTTGGCTGTGTGCTTAGGGTCGTTTTCCTGTTGGAAGGTGAACCTTCACCCCTGTCTGAGGTCGTGAGAGCACTGGAGAAGGTTTTCATCAAGAAACTCTCTGTACTTTTCTCCTTTCATCTTTCCCTCGATCCTGACTAGTCTCCCAGTCCCTGCCGCTGAAAAACATCCTCACAGTATGATGCTGCCACCACCATGCTTCACTGAAGGGATGATGCCAGGTTTCCTTCCGATGTGATGCTTGGCAGTCAGGTCAAAGAGTTCAATCTTGGTTTCATCAGACCAGATAATCTTATTTCTTATGGTCTGAGAGTCCTTTAGGTGCCTTTTGGCAACTCCAAGCGGGCTAGAATGTTCCTTTTACTGAGGAGTGGCTTCCATCTGGCCACGCTACCATAAAGGCCTGATTGGTGGAGTGCTGCAGAGATGGTTGTCCTTCTGGAAGGTTCTCCCATCTCCACAGAAAAACTCTGGAGCTCTGTCAAAGTTACCATCGGGTTCTTGGTGTCACGACTTCTACCGAAGGTAGCTCCTCTCGCTGTTCGGGCGGCGGTCAGCGTCGCCGGTATACTAGCCATCACAACCCATTTTTCCTTTTCTGTTTATTTTGTCTTTGGTTCTTTTTCACACCTGGTTTCATTTGCGTTAATTTCTGTGTGTATAATTGTAACCTGTTGCCTGCCTAAATTTGTGCGGGATTAGTTATTGATTGTGAGGTGCTCGGTTAAATATTACCGTTATTTGTTTTCACAGGTTCTGAAGTGTATGAGTGTCGGAACTTTGTTTGTTCCTCCATACGTTTGCACGGGTTTTCTGTTGTTGAGGGCGTTGTCCTTTTGATTGTGCCATTCCTGTGTTGGTGGACTTTTTATTAAACACGCTTCTCAGACATCCCTGCTCACCTGCGCCTGACTCCTACACCTACCACCTAGACGCAAATTGTCACACTTGGTCACCTCCCCGACCAAGGCCCCTTTCCCCCGATTGCTCAGTTTGGCCGTGTGGCCAGCTATAGGAAGAGTCTTGGTGGTTCCAAACTTCTTTCATTTAAAAATGGAGGCCGCTTTGTTCTTGGGGATCTTCAATGCTGCAGAAATATTTTGGAACCCCTCCCAAGATCTGTGCCTCGACACAATCCTGTCTCGGAGCTCTACGGACAATTCCTTTGACCTTATGGCTTGGTTTTTGCTCTGACATGCATTGTCATCTGTGGGACCTTATATAGACAAATGTGTGCCTTTTCAAATGTCTAATCTATTGAATTTACCACAGGTAATGGAAACAGGATCCACCTGAGCTCAATTTGGAGTCTCATAGCTAAGGATATGAATACTTATGTAAATGTTACATTTGCAAACATTAAAAATAACTTTTTTCGTTTTGTCATTATGAGGTACTGTGTGTAGATTGATTAAATTGTTTTTCCTCATCAATTTTAGAATATGTCTGTAATGTCACAAAATGTGGAAAAAGTCAAGGGGTCTGAATACTTTCCGAACTAGCTGTATGTTGTGGCCAGACATGACTCTGTGTTGTCATATAGCCTACATGCAGAATAGCATGATTAATTTCCCTGCTGTAACTTGCCACACAACCACACAAGGTCATTTATGGAACTATAGTGAAATGGGATCATCTTGGGAACTTTCCCCGCCAGTTGACTGCAGCATAACAACCTTATTTGCTATCTTGGGTCAGACTCAGATCATAGCCTATAGCACACATCTTTGTATAATTGTATTCAATATTTGAAAGAATCAGGACTCAAACAACCTTGTTTAACATGAGAATAGGATGTTTGACGTCTTCAAGGTGTAAGATGACAACGAGGTGTAACATTTTACATTTCAGAATGGAAGGCAATTCATTATCAGTGGGAGAAGACTACGTTTGCTAGGCAGATCTCGAGAGCTTGTTGGTGATCCAATAGGCCTATGTTGTAGCAGCCTATAAAACAACAATGTTAATACCATATTGTTGCTTTAGTGATAATTAACCTGTTTTTTAAACGACAATGATCGAGAGCTCATTCATGATTTTCAATTAATAAGATTTGACTGCTTTTTTGACCAAAACACAGACTTGACTACAGGTGTTAACCTGCGTATCCAATCACTTTGACTATGGCTGCAAATAGGCTATTGACGGGTTATTATGCTTTACGCAATAATGGACTAAATCACAGATCGAGCACATCATTGCAAAAAGTACACAGTAGCCTAGTGGCAAAATAACTCAATTGATTGAATATGAAATTGAGTTCAGTATGATTGAAAAGCCTTTCTATGCCCATGTATGTAGGTAGTTGTAATACAGCCATCTTGGTTTTCATTTGAAGCATCATTTTATCCTTCACTTGTTTGTAAGAATTGCAGATACTTCGGCAACTTTGTGTTTGTAGTCAGCTTCGTTCGGTTGTTATCAGCAGTCACCCACAGGATAGACATCTTGATTCTATGTTTAGCAGATATCTTATGTTAATGAAGTGATGCAGAAGGGGGAAAAAAGCATCTAACCATGCACTTTGGCTGCTCTGTTAGTGGTCTATTGATGTTAAGAATTTTGTCGTGGAACTGAACCTGCCCCCCCCCCCCTTCTAAAAAATAAAAATGTCAATAAATACAACTACAATAGTTTGTTTCAATGTCTTTATTTTTACTCAGGCAGGGATGTCAGAACATAATCCCTTGTCTGTGGTGCATTTAGAAGTACCGACTGCCCATGGCTGCGACAACCACTTTCATGAACTTCTGCCAGGTTGCCTGAATTTCAGGAGTGAAAGAGGCTCCGAACTTGGCGGCAATGACAATTGTGAGGACGTCAGCCAACACCTGTGGACAAAAGACAAAGGAGGACGTTGTTAAATAAGACTGACGGTTTTCTTTTACCTTTGGAATTAGACGTGTTGCTCTGATTGCTATGTGTGTAGGCTTACATCAGTAAAGCCTAAAATATAAGCCTATTTCTCAAGACAGAAGGCATACCCTGAAATTGTCAGGGTCGACGAAGAGTTTGTTGGCGTGGGTCTCGCTCAGTGACTTGTATGTGGCCAAGATGTTGCCCATGTTCTTCACAGCTTTATCCAGAGCTCCACACACGACCTTGCCGTGAGCAGCAACTTTGGGGTTGCCCATGATTGCTGCGGGAGTGGACACATCTCCGAAAGAGCCGAAATAACGCTGAGTCCAGGGGTAGACGATCAGGACTCTGTCATTGCAAGAACACCGAAATATGTGAATTATTTTCAAATGTATTTCAATTATATGCCTAATTAATACTCTAACATGCTCCATTCAAATTCAACAATATCAAGTCAATATTAATAGTAATGATAAGATAACAGGACACGTATAATAGTGTTATAATTACTCATGATCATCTCCACTATAAACTATATTAGATGATATATTTGAATGAGGCTGAAGACATGACCTACCTTCCCAGAGCCAGTGGTCCGATCTCATTGATATCTACTTTGCCCCAGACAGCACTGATGGTGCTCTTCTCTGCGTCTGTCCATTCAACCATGTTGTCAGTGTTTGTTTTCCGGTTTTGCAACAAGATTAAACAAATTAATGTCTTGTGTAGGGAGACACTGCATGCAATTTATATTTATGAGTGCTCTCCGCCCACTGAAGGCGGCGCATATGATTGGCTCTGGCAAAGATCAGTATTGGCCAAGTGAGCGCTTCATCAATTCCAACATCAATTCCAATAATTTATCTTTTAAAAACAACAGTAAATGTTAATTTATTAGCTGTTACAGAATCAAGTCTGTAGATTAGATCCTAAAAGATGGAAGTTTATGTAAATAGGCCTATACAGTTTATCTAGATTACCAACGTTTCAAAATTCGCATGATAACAGCTTAGTTATCAGTTTTAATTTATTTCTCTGATGCAAGAATAAAAGCAAGGTTATGGCAAAACTCTTCCGAAGATTATACGTCCTTCATTGCAGTGTATGTATAAGGCTATTCTAATGAAAAATTAGAAAGAGATGCAACCACTAAAAATGTTTATGAATTTGGAAAATGGGATAATTCAACCTAATTCCGGCCTACAATTTGGCACAGTTTCTTATCTACGACAAAATTATGCCTTATTTTTTTAATCGGGGTATTTCAGACCGGTCCCGCCCATTTTAAGTGATTAATTTCAAGACATATGATAAGCAGAAATGTCCTGTATTATTTGTAGATAGGTGTGTACCCATGTCCTTGCATGACCTCTTTCTTCCTCTGACTTTTTTGTCGATCATCATTCGAAGTCCAGTCAACCTTATAATTGGGAATCATGTCCAACTTCCATTGAACCCCAGTGTAGGAATATATCATAGATACATATTAGGCCGTCATTGTAAATAAGAATGTGTTCTTAACTGACTTGTCTAGTTAAATAAAAAATACAAATGTGAAACACGTCACTTTGAATAAATATTTTCCAATTGAATGCAGGTCTTTGGAGGTGGATTTCATTTACCAATGTAATATATATTTTACATGCTCGATTAGGCTACTCTGAAAGATTTCGTTTTATGGAACGGAAAAAAATAAAACAAAAAATAATAATTGTCTATATCAATCAAACAAATTGTAAAATTGTTGACATCTATGTTGCATCTGGTGCAATTGATTTAAATGCATGTAATTTAGCCAATTAACTAAAAATTAAATACTTCGCTGTTTCGGCAAAAGCAGCTGCAACTTTAGAAATAACCTACTGGAAATATATGCTTACAATGAATGTATTTGCATTGCGCTAAAAGGTTAATTATGGATATTATTAGAAACATAGCCCTCTGACATCTTATTGAAGTTATTAATATAAAACGCTAACTTAATATTTTATAAAAGCCAAGAACGTTTCTTACTCTTGGATTTTGACCAAGATGGTTGCAGTGTAGGGGGAGTGTACCCTAGTAGTTGGGCGTGTCTACCGCTCTACTGTGATATAAAGGGACCTAGTTGTGTAGGCAGTCATCTTCAGATAATTTCTTGTATATTTAATACAGGCCAATCGGAAAGGAGCAAAATGAGTCTGACAGCAAAGGACAAATCTGTGGTCAAGGCCTTCTGGGGCAAGATTAGTGGAAAGGCAGATGTCGTCGGCGCTGAGGCTTTGGGGAGGTAAGCTTTCTTAATGAACGAATGATGAGAATGATTGAGTTTAATCTGATGACAGCGGCCTATGTGCCTACCCCGAATAAGCATTTTAACATACAATAAGTAAACTCATTTCATTACGTTGTAGACACAGACGATGGGAGAAATATGATACTCGTAATGCTTAAAAGTTCAGCATCTAACAAAAACTCCAATATGAATCGAACTATTCTGTACCTTCCTTTGCAGGATGCTGACTGCTTACCCCCAGACTAAGACCTACTTCTCCCACTGGGCAGACCTGAGCCCCGGCTCTGGGCCAGTCAAGAAGCATGGAGGCATCATCATGGGTGCAATTGGTAAAGCAGTCGGACTGATGGACGACCTCGTGGGGGGAATGAGTGCTCTCAGCGATCTGCACGCCTTCAACCTGCGCGTTGACCCTGGAAACTTCAAGGTTTGCCCACAGATAACCTATTGTCTGTATATTGATCACTCTGTCTGTTGCTAAAGCACAATCCTTCAATGTTAACTTTTAAAATATACTTTTCAGATCCTGTCCCACAACATCCTTGTGACCCTGGCTATTCACTTCCCTTCTGATTTCACTCCCGAAGTGCACATTGCTGTGGATAAATTCCTTGCAGCCGTGTCCGCTGCCCTGGCTGACAAATACAGATAAGACCATCATGAAAGTCCATCATTGGACTCCAGTTCCTGCTCTGCTGTTATTACAATAAAATAAACAGGCAATGAATGAAGTTATGTCCTTTGTTTGTGTTCTTTTCCCACCACAGTTCACCATCAAAGTCATATTTGAATTGCATCACTGTCACATCTAGATAGAATACATTGCATTAAGAAAGGAAGGGATTAAGTACTAAATAGCGCTTTAGGCGCACCATCCATTAGCTCACTCTTGGCAGAGCCTCAATTCCAATGGGTATATCCACCGGTACGTTGATGTTAATGTGTTGATGTTCTCCATATCCACAGCCAGAATGATTTTGAGTGCATAGGGATCGAACAGGTTTTCTGTTATACTCATCAGAGGTGTAGGGAGGGAGAAGTCTTTGTATCCCCAAAACAGTAATTATACAGATGATTAACAAAACATGCACACCACCGAATTCATACACTCTAAAAATGAGGGGTTCAACAAGGGTTCTTCTAAGATCCCCAAAGTTCTTTGTAGAACCTTAGGGTTCTTGGAAGGGAAAATGGCCTCCAAAAGGTTATTCCAAGAACCCCATAAGAGGCGGGGAACCTCTTTAGTTGGTGGGGGTTCGTGCAGGAACCTGACTGCCCAACTGAAACTTTTGGATTTGAAAGGGCAGCAGGTGCAGGCACTTAACTGAAAAATGTAAGGATCTCCTCAATTTAAGAGAAGGTTTGTCCATTGTATGAACTAAATGTATAGTGTCTCCAGTGTCTCCTGACCCCTCCTGTCTCAGCCTCCAGTATTTATGCTGCAGTAGTTTATGTGTCGGGGGGCTAGGGTCAGTTTGTTATATCTGGAGTACTTCTCCTGTCCTATTCGGTGTCCTGTGTGAATCTAAGTGTGCGTTCTCTAATTCTCTCCTTCTCTCTTTCTCTCTCTCGGAGGACCTGAGCCCTAGGACCATGCCCCAGGACTACCTGACATGATGACTCCTTGCTGTCCCCAGTCCACCTGGCTGTGCTGCTGCTCCAGTTTCAACTGACCTGAGCCCTAGGACCATGCCCCAGGAATACCTGACATGATGACTCCTTGCTGTCCCCAGTCCACCTGACTGTGCTGCTGCTCCAGTTTCAACTATTCTGCCTTATTATTATTCGACCATGCTGGTCATCTATGAACATTTGAACATCTTGACCATGTTTTGTTATAATCTCCACCCGGCACAGCCAGAAGAGGACTGGCCACCCCACATAGCCTGGTTCCTCTCTAGGTTTCTTCCTAGGTTTTGGCCTTTCTAGGGAGTTTTTCCTAGCCACCGTGCTTCTACACCTGCATTGCTTGCTGTTTGGGGTTTTAGGCTGGGTTTCTCTACAGCACTTTGAGATATCAGCTGATGTACGAAGGGCTATATAAATAAATTTGATTTGATTTGATTTGATGTATATTGTTTTATGATGATCTCTCTTTTCATATTTGTGCATATCATTATAATACAGAAAATGGACACAATTCAATGGATATCAATCAACAAAGAGGCAAGAATATGTGGTTGTAATATGTTGTTGGCTAGCTGTATTGGGTGCAGATGACTGAACTGATCACAGTTTTGTGTCATCAGGTATACAGACAAGGAGGCATACAAAGGTATGTTAATTGCAATTGGTATGTTATGCAGATCACATTTGCCATCCTCTTTCCTTATCTCATCAATGAATATCCCATAGGCCTCTAGATTATGACCAATTATGTTTATGTTTCTGATGTTTATGAAAACCATCATCAAAACAGTTTTTTTCATTCACATTCCCTCATTTTTAGTGTAGAAACCATGTGCCATCAGTACAATTGCAGGAGAACGTTTTCCATAAAAAACAACACTTCAAAAAGATAAATGCTTTTAAATAGATTTATTTTTTTCAACATGTGTAGCTATGGCACAGGTTCCAGCCTAACAGACTGGAGTTGGAGTGTCATCTCTCTTCCATATTGATGCTGTCGAGTGATACTCTAGTGGTACTGTCTGCCAAGAGCGGACACAACGACAGCCAGGAACTTCTGGAAGGCTTCCTGAGTATCAGCATTGAAAACGGCGGGACCGAGCTTGGCGGCCACGCACACGGTGATGCAGTCGGCGAGGAGCTGTGGAGAGGGGACCGTAAAGGAACCAGATGGAGAATGTAATATTGAAATAAGCTTTACATCGGCTCATAACGCTATTTAATTCACAATACTTTATTTTTGTATTTTGTTTCAGTTTGCTAAAGTGTAATACTCACCCTGAAGTTGTCGGGATCCACGTGCAGTTTCTCCGAGTGCATCACACTCAGTGCAGTATAGGTGTTCTTGATGTCATCCAGGTTCTGCACCGCTCTGTCCAGTCCGTGCATCACGGTCTTTCCGTGCTTGGCCACGGCGGGGTTACCCATGATTGCAGCGGGTGTGGATAGGTTGCCGAAGGTGCTAAAGTGCCTCTGAGTCCATGGAGACACGATCAAAAGTCTAAAAATAAATATAACAGGCTGGCATTACAATTATACTTAACAATCAATATGGTCTGTATCGCACCAAAGGTGAACACCGCGATGTCCTACTACGCAATTAGTGCTAATTAGCCTAGGTAGCCTATTATCGTGTTATAATTGAATGATATTTAAATAAATATAATAAGAATGTACCTGGCCAGGGCCTGGGGTCCGATCTCATCCACGCTGATCTTTCCCCACAGGCCTACGATGGCACTGCGCTCAGCATCTGTCCAGTCGACCATGTTGACGTTTGTTTGTTGATTTCCGTTGGTACTTGCAAAATGTTACAAGAGATCCCTGGGGTTTTTGTCTCATGGGACGTCCAATTTATTGATGTTCAGAATCTCCGCCCTGAACAGAACACAGCAAATGATTGGATGAATGTCTTGGGGGGCAAGGTCCTCGAGTGTGGCACATATCGCCATTGAGCCAACTTCATCCCACTTTTAAGATAATGCTTGGTCATTTATTACGGATGGAATAAATAAGTCATGATTAGCCTTCATCGGTATTTTTGTCAAAATTCAGTTATTTACATAGTATTTTTCTGTTCAATGTTCTCTACATACTGCATATAGTACTTAAAACCACAATTCATATTGTTAAGTTCGAAATAATATCTGACACCACTCAAACCAATGAAGGTTCGGAACTTTAATGCCAATTATCTCAGGGTAGAACCTTATTTGGCTCTAAATTCTATTTTAATGTATGTTGTGATATTCACATTGAATTGCAATTTTGGGTCTCATTTGAAAAAGAAAATCCTAGATTGGGAGTAAACTATTAAAGAAAGAGCATGACTCGAAATATGTTTTATCTTCATATTCAGACGGACCCACCCATTTGATAGTTCCATATTTCTTGTATTTTTGAATGATTTATCTAAATGTCAGTTGGTGAAAAGTCGTTTCATCTGCCTTCATCAGGGGAATTACATGATGGGTTCTAACTGGACACTATTCAATGTGGATATCAGCCTATTTACTTCAATGAAACCACAGCTTTTTGTTTAATTCTTCTGAAATACAATGCTCTTAGCCTATATATTGTTACAATGTTTAGTGATAGGCCTAGGGTACGCTTTTTAACCGAAACAAAACCTTTCCGATTATCAGGTATATAATTTGTCTCAGTATTTGTGTTGACTGTGAATATTCACTACATAGGTCAACGTGAATATAGGCCAACACGTCTTGATCTGGTTGCAAATTGTAAGTCAGAGAACTTTGAGGTAAAATGTTGACAGTGTGTATTTTAGCCTATTAGCAGAAAAACGATGTTTCAAGTCAGAATTAGGCAGGTCTAATGCACCAAAAAATATATGATTGCCTACTTCATCTATATTTTATTTTATTTAGCAAAAATAAGTACTGTGTAGTGTAGGAAAAATGCCCAGAGGAGGAGCCGAGATTATATCGGGATGTGCCTTCTCTCATGCCTCAATAAAAACAGCCTCTGAGTTTTCCACCCTCACACACTTCTTTTCTCAGCATCGTTAGTTAAGTGGATAAACGGACAAGACAGCTATGAGTCTCTCAGCCAAGGACAAAGCCAACGTGAAGGCCATCTGGGGCAAGATCCTCCCTAAATCCGATGAGATTGGAGAACAGACTCTTTCCAGGTAATTACATAACGATGTATGATAAATTAAGAACTATAACATGTATTCCATTTATTAACACATAACTCCACAGTCAAATATATGGAGGCTATGAATGCGTATAACTATCTCAGCAAAAATATGGACCGAATCCCCGAACATGTGAATGATTATTAAAACGAATTTTGTCTCACCTCATTTCTAATGTCCACGACAGGATGCTTGTCGTCTACCCCCAGACCAAGGCCTACTTCTCCCACTGGGATTCCGTGGCCCCCGGTTCCGCTCCAGTGAAGAAGCACGGCATCACCATCATGAATCAAATCGATGAATGTGTTGGCAACTTGGACGATCTCTTTGGTTTCTTGACCAAGCTCAGTGAACTGCACGCCACCAAGCTGAGGGTGGATCCCACTAACTTCAAGGTAAGAGAAAAAGACACACAAAGAAAACACACAAAAAATCAGAGTTTTTACCTGAATGAAGGTGAAATAATCTATTTCCCTTTTCCTTTCCAGATCCTGGCTCACAACCTGATTGTGGTCGTTGCCGCCTACTTCCCCGCAGAATTCACCCCCGAGATCCATTTGTCCGTGGACAAGTTCCTGCAACAACTGGCTCTGGCCCTTGCGGAGAAGTACCGCTAAACTGGAGTTCAGCTGCTAAACTGTCATCCGAGCTACAAGCTCTCACAGTTTTACATCAGAATTAGACGTTCATCCATGTTTCTCAAACGCAATGTCCTTCCGATATTGACACACTGACAATAAACCTAAATGAAACTCATACAGAGGTGTTTGTCTGTAATTTTCGTTGTCTCCCATTCAGAGGGGCAATATCCATAGAGAGCACAGGGGCACGTACCCCCTCAGAGTTGTCCTCTTAAAAAACGAAATAATGATAATAATAATATTTTTTCTCTGTAATACTACTAGCCATTTAGCAATTGTATGAAGTTGACTTTAGCTAGTTCAGATGGATTCCCAATCTCCCAAACTCATAACTATCTACCAATAAGCCATTTCAGGCTATCAATCAAGTTAGAGAAGCAAGCTTGTCAAAATACTTAAATTTAAGCACCACCCCACAGCCATCCTCACTTACTTTGTGTCCCCTCAGATTTTTGCGAAGCATGAAGCCCCTGCTTACATTGTCTTGTGATATACAGTGCATTCGGAAAGTATTCAGACCCCTTTACCTTTCACACATTTTGTTAGGTTACAGATGTATTTTTAAATTGATTAACAAGTTGTTTTACCCTCATCAATCTACACACAATTCCATATAATAACACATCAAAAACTGTTTTTTAGAAACGTTAGCAAATGTATTAAAAATAAATAAACTGTCACGTGGGACCGCCGAAGAAGATGGCAGCACTTTAGAGAGCTCCTAATACACACATGTAAAAACTACAATTCCACCGCATATACTTTCATTTTTGTCTTAATATATTGACTTAAAGTACAGCTTAATATAAAGATAGTTTACATTTTGAAACATCTCGCTAAAGTGGCGTTATTGGAATGTCGACACACGCTAAAAATGTATTCAAGCCCAACACGCGGTATTCACAGAAGGCCACATCCGCTAGCAAACAAACAGTAAGTCCTCCCGAACACCCCCACCAAGACATGGATTAACACGTAAACCCAGAGAAATCGTTCAATTTTTAGGATCTATTTGAGCAAATGCGAAAGATGAACACGATATTGTTTGATGTTGCATCCGATGTCTCCACGATAAAAAAAACAACTACCGAGCTAAAGGAAAAAGATGATGCGATACAAGAGAGAGGATGAGTGACGGATTTCAACAGTGAAGGATGCCATCTCCCGTCTGGAGAAGGGTAATGAGAATCATGTGAAAAAAATTGATATATTGTGGAATCGTGTTTAATAATTTGAGAACAGAAATAGGAGAAATACGGTGAGATTGGATAATCTGAAAGAGGGGAGTGAGGCTGGCGGTGGACTAATTTCATGTGTGCAGAAATTCATCGCGGGATTCGGATTTGATAACGTGCACGAATTCGAAATTGAACGAACACGTACCAGTTTAACGATGCCTGGCGAGAATAGGCCCCCCGATAACGGTTCTCATCCGCTTCCTACGATCTACAGCCCGGGACAAAGGTACTTAAAGCGGCGAAAGAAAGGGGTGGCGTTCAGTGGGAAGGCCACCGGCTGTCTCTTTCCCCCAGACTTGTTCAAGGAACTGGCAATGAAGAGGAAGAAGTTTGCAACGGCGAAGAAACAGCTACACGAGCAGGTCAGGCACCCACTGCAGGTTATTTTCTGCAGCATCAAAGACAGTTCTGTGATGATTGACTCATCTGAGAAGCAACGTAAAATTCCTAGTTGCTTTGTTTTATTTTGGGATATGTTTTGGGAAAGGATGACACTTCCTTTATGGGGAATGATCAACGTGATTAAAATGGTTGTAGTCCCACAAATTAACTATATCTCTGCAATGAATAATCCAAACTGGTATTTTAAACAATATGACAAATTAACTAAATACTTTTTGTGGGAAAGGAAATAAAACAGGATTAATATGAAGAAGATGTGCTCACCAAGAGATGTAGGAGGCTTGGCTTTACCAGATGTTACATTGTACAATGTATCATTTGAAATGGCTAAATTGGCGAAGCATTGGTTCAAAAGGGACGCTGGCTTGGATTGGATAACAATAGAACGGGACCTAAGTTATCTTTTCACCCCTGTTGATACTCTGTCACATAGTCTTACAGGGGAGAGGTCTGTTGATACTCTGTCACGTAGTCTTACAGAGGAGAGGTCTGTTGATACTCTGTCACATAGTCTTACAGGGGAGAGGTCTGTTGATACTCTGTCACATAGTCTTACAGGGGAGAGGTCTGTTGATACTCTGTCACATAGTCCTACAGGGGAGAGGTCTGTTGATACTCTGTCACGTAGTCTTACAGGGGAGAGGTCTGTTGATACTCTGTCACATAGTCTTACAGGGGAGAGGTCTGTTGATACTCTGTCACATAGTCTTACAGGGGAGAGGTCTGTTGATACTCTGTCACATAGTCTTACAGGGGAGAGGTCTGTTGATACTCTGTCACATAGTCTTACAGGGGAGAGGTCTGTTGATACTCTGTCACATAGTCTTACAGGGGAGAGGTCTGTTGATACTCTGTCACGTAGTCTTACAGGGGAGAGGACTGTTGATACTCTGTCACGTAGTCTTACAGTGGAGAGGTCTGTTGATACTCTGTCACGTAGTCTTACAGGGGAGAGGTCTGTTGATACTCTGTCACATAGTCTTACAGGGGAGAGGTCTGTGGATACTCTTGTCACATAGTCTTACAGGGGAGAGGTCTGTTGATACTCTGTCACATAGTCTTACAGGAGAGAGGTCTGTTGATACTCTGTCAGGTAGTCTTACAGGGGAGAGGTCTGTTGATACTCTGTCACATAGTCTTACAGGGGAGAGGTCTGTTGATACTCTGTCACGTAGTCTTACAGGGGAGTGGTCTGTTGATACTCTGTCACGTAGTCTTACAGGGGAGAGGTCTGTTGATACTCTGTCACATAGTCCTACAGGGGAGAGGTCTGTTGATACTCTGTCACGTAGTCTTACAGGGGAGAGGTCTGTTGATACTCTGTCACGTAGTCCTACAGGGGAGAGGTCTGTTGATACTCTGTCACGTAGTCTTACAGGGGAGAGGTCTGTTGATACTCTGTCACATAGTCTTACAGGGGAGAGGTCTGTTGAAACTCTGTCACATAGTCTTACAGGGGAGAGGTCTGTTGATACTCTGTCAAATAGTCCTACAGGGGAGAGGTCTGTTGATACTCTGTCACGTAGTCCTACAGGGGAGAGGTCTGTTGATACTCTGTCACGTAGTCCTACAGGGGAGAGGTCTGTTGATACTCTGTCACGTAGTCCTACAGGGGAGAGGTCTGTTGATACTCTGTCACGTAGTCCTACAGGGGAGAGGTCTGTTGATACTCTGTCACATAGTCCTACAGGGGAGAGGTCTGTTGATACTCTGTCAAATAGTCCTACAGGGGAGAGGTCTGTTGATACTCTGTCACGTAGTCTTACAGGGGAGAGGTCTGTTGATACTCTGTCACATAGTCCTACAGGGGAGAGGTCTGTTGATACTCTGTCACGTAGTCTTACAGGGGAGAGGTCTGTTGATACTCTGTCACGTAGTCCTACAGGGGAGAGGTCTGTTGATACTCTGTCACGTAGTCTTACAGGGGAGAGGTCTGTTGATACTCTGTCACATAGTCTTACAGGGGAGAGGTCTGTTGAAACTCTGTCACATAGTCTTACAGGGGAGAGGTCTGTTGATACTCTGTCAAATAGTCCTACAGGGGAGAGGTCTGTTGATACTCTGTCACGTAGTCCTACAGGGGAGAGGTCTGTTGATACTCTGTCAAATAGTCCTACAGGGGAGAGGTCTGTTGATACTCTGTCAAATAGTCCTACAGGGGAGAGGTCTGTTGATACTCTGTCAAATAGTCCTACAGGGGAGAGGTCTGTTGATACTCTGTCAAATAGTCCTACAGGGGAGAGGTCTGTTGATACTCTGTCACATAGTCTTACAGGGGAGAGGTCTGTTGATACTCTGTCACGTAGTCCTACAGGGGAGAGGTCTGTTGATACTCTGTCACATAGTCTTACAGGGGAGAGGTCTGTTGATACTCTGTCACATAGTCTTACAGGGGAGAGGTCTGTTGATCCTCTGTCACATAGTCTTACAGGGGAGAGGTCCGTTGATACTCTGTCACGTAGTCCTACAGGGGAGAGGTCTGTTGATACTCTGTCACATAGTCTTACAGGGGAGAGGTCTGTTGATACTCTGTCACATAGTCTTACAGGGGAGAGGTCTGTTGATACTCTGTCACGTAGTCTTACAGGGGAGAGGTCTGTTGATACTCTGTCACGTAGTCTTACAGGGGAGAGGTCCGTTGATACTCTGTCACGTAGTCCTACAGGGGAGAGGTCTGTTGATACTCTGTCACATAGTCTTACAGGGGAGAGGTCTGTTGATACTCTGTCACATAGTCTTACAGGGGAGAGGTCTGTTGATACTCTGTCACGTAGTCTTACAGGGGAGAGGACTGTTGATACTCTGTCACGTAGTCTTACAGTGGAGAGGTCTGTTGATACTCTGTCACGTAGTCTTACAGGGGAGAGGTCTGTTGATACTCTGTCACATAGTCTTACAGGGGAGAGGTCTGTGGATACTCTTGTCACATAGTCTTACAGGGGAGAGGTCTGTTGATACTCTGTCACATAGTCTTACAGGAGAGAGGTCTGTTGATACTCTGTCAGGTAGTCTTACAGGGGAGAGGTCTGTTGATACTCTGTCACATAGTCTTACAGGGGAGAGGTCTGTTGATACTCTGTCACGTAGTCTTACAGGGGAGAGGTCTGTTGATACTCTGTCACGTAGTCTTACAGGGGAGAGGTCTGTTGATACTCTGTCACATAGTCCTACAGGGGAGAGGTCTGTTGATACTCTGTCACGTAGTCTTACAGGGGAGAGGTCTGTTGATACTCTGTCACGTAGCCCTACAGGGGAGAGGTCTGTTGATACTCTGTCACGTAGTCTTACAGGGGAGAGGTCTGTTGATACTCTGTCACATAGTCTTACAGGGGAGAGGTCTGTTGAAACTCTGTCACATAGTCTTACAGGGGAGAGGTCTGTTGATACTCTGTCAAATAGTCCTACAGGGGAGAGGTCTGTTGATACTCTGTCACGTAGTCCTACAGGGGAGAGGTCTGTTGATACTCTGTCACGTAGTCCTACAGGGGAGAGGTCTGTTGATACTCTGTCACGTAGTCCTACAGGGGAGAGGTCTGTTGATACTCTGTCACATAGTCCTACAGGGGAGAGGTCTGTTGATACTCTGTCAAATAGTCCTACAGGGGAGAGGTCTGTTGATACTCTGTCACGTAGTCTTACAGGGGAGAGGTCTGTTGATACTCTGTCACATAGTCCTACAGGGGAGAGGTCTGTTGATACTCTGTCACGTAGTCTTACAGGGGAGAGGTCTGTTGATACTCTGTCACGTAGTCCTACAGGGGAGAGGTCTGTTGATACTCTGTCACGTAGTCTTACAGGGGAGAGGTCTGTTGATACTCTGTCACATAGTCTTACAGGGGAGAGGTCTGTTGAAACTCTGTCACATAGTCTTACAGGGGAGAGGTCTGTTGATACTCTGTCAAATAGTCCTACAGGGGAGAGGTCTGTTGATACTCTGTCACGTAGTCCTACAGGGGAGAGGTCTGTTGATACTCTGTCAAATAGTCCTACAGGGGAGAGGTCTGTTGATACTCTGTCAAATAGTCCTACAGGGGAGAGGTCTGTTGATACTCTGTCAAATAGTCCTACGGGGGAGAGGTCTGTTGATACTCTGTCAAATAGTCCTACAGGGGAGAGGTCTGTTGATACTCTGTCACATAGTCTTACAGGGGAGAGGTCTGTTGATACTCTGTCACGTAGTCCTACAGGGGAGAGGTCTGTTGATACTCTGTCACATAGTCTTACAGGGGAGAGGTCTGTTGATACTCTGTCACATAGTCTTACAGGGGAGAGGTCTGTTGATCCTCTGTCACATAGTCTTACAGGGGAGAGGTCCGTTGATACTCTGTCACGTAGTCCTACAGGGGAGAGGTCTGTTGATACTCTGTCACATAGTCTTACAGGGGAGAGGTCTGTTGATACTCTGTCACATAGTCTTACAGGGGAGAGGTCTGTTGATACTCTGTCACATAGTCTTACAGGGGAGAGGTCTGTTGATACTCTGTCACGTAGTCTTACAGGGGAGAGGTCCGTTGATACTCTGTCACGTAGTCCTACAGGGGAGAGGTCTGTTGATACTCTGTCACATAGTCTTACAGGGGAGAGGTCTGTTGATACTCTGTCACATAGTCTTACAGGGGAGAGGTCTGTTGATACTCTGTCACATAGTCTTACAGGGGAGAGGTCTGTTGATACTCTGTCAAATAGTTCTACAGGGGAGAGGTCTGTTGATACTCTGTCAAATAGTCCTACGGGGGAGAGGTCGGTTGATACTCTGTCAAATAGTCCTACAGGGGAGAGGTCTGTTGATACTCTGTCAAATAGTCCTACAGGGGAGAGGTCTGTTGATACTCTGTCACGTAGTCTTACAGGGGAGAGGTCTGTTGATACTCTGTCACGTAGTCTTACAAACGAGAGGTCTGTTGATACTCTGTCACGTAGTCCTACAGGGGAGAGGTCTGTTGATACTCTGTCACATATTCTTACAGGGGAGAGGTCTGTTGATCCTCTGTCACGTAGTCTTACAGGGGAGAGGTCTGTTGATACTCTGTCACATAGTCTTACAGGGGAGAGGTCTGTTGATACTCTGTCACATAGTCTTACAGGGGAGAGGTCTGTTGATACTCTGTCAAATAGTTCTACAGGGGAGAGGTCTTTTGATACTCTGTCAAATAGTCCTACAGGGGAGAGGTCTGTTGATACTCTGTCAAATAGTCTTACAGGGGAGAGGTCTGTTGATACTCTGTCACGTAGTCTTACAGGGGAGAGGTCCGTTGATACTCTGTCACGTAGTCCTACAGGGGAGAGGTCTGTTGATACTCTGTCACATAGTCTTACAGGGGAGAGGTCTGTTGATACTCTGTCACGTAGTCCTACAGGGGAGAGGTCTGTTGATACTCTGTCACGTAGTCTTACAGGGGAGAGGTCCGTTGATACTCTGTCACGTAGTCCTACAGGCGAGAGTTCTGTTGATACTCTGTCACATAGTCTTACAGGGGAGAGGTCTGTTGAAACTCTGTCACGTAGTCTTACAGGGGAGAGGTCCGTAGATACTCTGTCACGTAGTCCTACAGGGGAGAGGTCTGTTGATACTCTGTCACATAGTCTTACAGGGGAGAGGTCTGTTGATACTCTGTCACGTAGTCCTACAGGGGAGAGGTCTGTTGATACTCTGTCAAATAGTCCTACAGGGGAGAGGTCTGTTGATACTCTGTCACGTAGTCCTACAGGGGAGAGGTCTGTTGATACTCTGTCACGTAGTCTTACAGGGGAGAGGTCTGTTGATACTCTGTCACATAGTCTTACAGGGGAGAGGTCTGTTGATACTCTGTCACATAGTCCTACAGGGGAGAGGTCTGTTGATACTCTGTCAAATAGTCCTACAGGGGAGAGGTCTGTTGATACTCTGTCAAATAGTCCTACAGGGGAGAGGTCCGTTGATACTCTGTCAAATAGTCCTACAGGGGAGAGGTCTGTTGATACTCTGTCAAATAGTCCTACAGGGGAGAGGTCTGTTGATACTCTGTCACGTAGTCCTACAGGGGAGAGGTCTGTTGATACTCTGTCACGTAGTCTTACAGGGGAGAGGTCTGTTGATACTCTGTCACATAGTCTTACAGGGGAGAGGTCTGTTGATACTCTGTCACATAGTCCTACAGGGGAGAGGTCTGTTGATACTCTGTCAAATAGTCCTACAGGGGAGAGGTCTGTTGATACTCTGTCAAATAGTCCTACAGGGGAGAGGTCCGTTGACACTCTGTCACGTAGTCTTACGGGGGAGAGGTCTGTTGATACTCTGTCAAATAGTCCTACAGGGGAGAGGTCTGTTGATACTCTGTCAAATAGTCCTACAGGGGAGAGGTCTGTTGATACTCTGTCACATAGTCTTACAGGGGAGAGGTCTGTTGATACTCTGTCACGTAGTCCTACAGGGGAGAGGTCTGTTGATACTCTGTCACGTAGTCCTACAGGGGAGAGGTCTGTTGATACTCTGTCACATAGTCTTACAGGGGAGAGGTCTGTTGATACTCTGTCACATAGTCTTACAGGGGAGAGGTCTGTTGATACTCTGTCACATAGTCTTACAGGGGAGAGGTCTGTTGTTACTCTGTCACATAGTCTTACAGGGGAGAGGTCTGTTGATACTCTGTCACATAGTCTTACAGGGGAGAGGTCTGTTGATACTCTGTCAAATAGTTCTACAGGGGAGAGGTCTGTTGATACTCTGTCAAATAGTCCTACGGGGGAGAGGTCGGTTGATACTCTGTCAAATAGTCCTACAGGGGAGAGGTCTGTTGATACTCTGTCAAATAGTCCTACAGGGGAGAGGTCTGTTGATACTCTGTCACGTAGTCTTACAGGGGAGAGGTCTGTTGATACTCTGTCACGTAGTCTTACAAACGAGAGGTCTGTTGATACTCTGTCACGTAGTCCTACAGGGGAGAGGTCTGTTGATACTCTGTCACATATTCTTACAGGGGAGAGGTCTGTTGATCCTCTGTCACGTAGTCTTACAGGGGAGAGGTCTGTTGATACTCTGTCAAATAGTTCTACAGGGGAGAGGTCTTTTGATACTCTGTCAAATAGTCCTACAGGGGAGAGGTCTGTTGATACTCTGTCAAATAGTCCTACAGGGGAGAGGTCTGTTGATACTCTGTCACGTAGTCTTACAGGGGAGAGGTCTGTTGATACTCTGTCACGTAGTCTTACAAACGAGAGGTCTGTTGATACTCTGTCACGTAGTCCTACAGGGGAGAGGTCTGTTGATACTCTGTCACGTAGTCTTACAGGGGAGAGGTCCGTTGATACTCTGTCACGTAGTCCTACAGGCGAGAGTTCTGTTGATACTCTGTCACATAGTCTTACAGGGGAGAGGTCTGTTGAAACTCTGTCACGTAGTCTTACAGGGGAGAGGTCCGTTGATACTCTGTCACGTAGTCCTACAGGGGAGAGGTCTGTTGATACTCTGTCACATAGTCTTACAGGGGAGAGGTCTGTTGATACTCTGTCACGTAGTCCTACAGGGGAGAGGTCTGTTGATACTCTGTCAAATAGTCCTACAGGGGAGAGGTCTGTTGATACTCTGTCAAATAGTCCTACAGGGGAGAGGTCTGTTGATACTCTGTCACGTAGTCCTACAGGGGAGAGGTCTGTTGATACTCTGTCACGTAGTCTTACAGGGGAGAGGTCTGTTGATACTCTGTCACATAGTCTTACAGGGGAGAGGTCTGTTGATACTCTGTCACATAGTCCTACAGGGGAGAGGTCTGTTGATACTCTGTCAAATAGTCCTACAGGGGAGAGGTCTGTTGATACTCTGTCAAATAGTCCTACAGGGGAGAGGTCCGTTGATACTCTGTCACGTAGTCTTACAGGGGAGAGGTCTGTTGATCCTCTGTCACGTAGTCCTACAGGGGAGAGGTCTGTTGATACTCTGTCACGTAGTCTTACAGGGGAGAGGTCTGTTGATACTCTGTCACGTAGTCTTACAGGGGAGAGGTCTGTTGATACTCTGTCACGTAGTCTTACAGGGGAGAGGTCTGTTGATACTCTGTCACGTAGTCCTACAGGGGAGAGGTCTGTTGATACTCTGTCACGTAGTCTTACAGGGGAGAGGTCTGTTGATACTCTGTCACGTAGTCTTACAGGGGAGAGGTCTGTTGATACTCTGTCACGTAGTCTTACAGGGGAGAGGTCTGTTGATACTCTGTCACGTAGTCCTACAGGGGAGAGGTCTGTTGATACTCTGTCACGTAGTCTTACAGGGGAGAGGTCTGTTGATACTCTGTCACATAGTCTTACAGGGGAGAGGTCTGTTGAAACTCTGTCACATAGTCTTACAGGGGAGAGGTCTGTTGATACTCTGTCAAATAGTCCTACAGGGGAGAGGTCTGTTGATACTCTGTCAAATAGTCCTACAGGGGAGAGGTCTGTTGATACTCTGTCAAATAGTCCTACAGGGGAGAGGTCTGTTGATACTCTGTCAAATAGTCCTACAGGGGAGAGGTCTGTTGATACTCTGTCAAATAGTCCTACAGGGGAGAGGTCTGTTGATACTCTGTCACATAGTCTTACAGGGGAGAGGTCTGTTGATACTCTGTCACGTAGTCCTACAGGGGAGAGGTCTGTTGATACTCTGTCACATAGTCTTACAGGGGAGAGGTCTGTTGATACTCTGTCACATAGTCTTACAGGGGAGAGGTCTGTTGATCCTCTGTCACATAGTCTTACAGGGGAGAGGTCCGTTGATACTCTGTCACGTAGTCCTACAGGGGAGAGGTCTGTTGATACTCTGTCACATAGTCTTACAGGGGAGAGGTCTGTTGATACTCTGTCACATAGTCTTACAGGGGAGAGGTCTGTTGTTACTCTGTCACGTAGTCTTACAGGGGAGAGGTCCGTTGATACTCTGTCACGTAGTCCTACAGGGGAGAGGTCTGTTGATACTCTGTCACGTAGTCCTACAGGGGAGAGGTCTGTTGATACTCTGTCACATAGTCTTACAGGGGAGAGGTCTGTTGATCCTCTGTCACATAGTCTTACAGGGGAGAGGTCCGTTGATACTCTGTCACGTAGTCCTACAGGGGAGAGGTCTGTTGATACTCTGTCACATAGTCTTACAGGGGAGAGGTCTGTTGATACTCTGTCACATAGTCTTACAGGGGAGAGGTCTGTTGTTACTCTGTCACGTAGTCTTACAGGGGAGAGGTCCGTTGATACTCTGTCACGTAGTCCTACAGGGGAGAGGTCTGTTGATACTCTGTCACATAGTCTTACAGGGGAGAGGTCTGTTGATACTCTGTCACATAGTCTTACAGGGGAGAGGTCTGTTGATACTCTGTCACATAGTCTTACAGGGGAGAGGTCTGTTGATACTCTGTCACATAGTCTTACAGGGGAGAGGTCTGTTGATACTCTGTCAAATAGTTCTACAGGGGAGAGGTCTGTTGATACTCTGTCAAATAGTCCTACAGGGGAGAGGTCTGTTGATACTCTGTCAAATAGTCCTACAGGGGAGAGGTCTGTTGATACTCTGTCAAATAGTCCTATAGGGGAGAGGTCTGTTGATACTCTGTCACGTAGTCTTACAGGGGAGAGGTCTGTTGATACTCTGTCACATATTCTTACAGGGGAGAGGTCTGTTGATCCTCTGTCACATATTCTTACAGGGGAGAGGTCTGTTGATCCTCTGTCACGTAGTCTTACAGGGGAGAGGTCTGTTGATACTCTGTCAAATAGTTCTACAGGGGAGAGGTCTTTTGATACTCTGTCAAATAGTCCTACAGGGGAGAGGTCTGTTGATACTCTGTCAAATAGTCCTACAGGGGAGAGGTCTGTTGATACTCTGTCACGTAGTCTTACAGGGGAGAGGTCTGTTGATACTCTGTCACGTAGTCTTACAAACGAGAGGTCTGTTGATACTCTGTCACATAGTCTTACAGGGGAGAGGTCTGTTGATCCTCTGTCACATAGTCTTACAGGGGAGAGGTCCGTTGATACTCTGTCACGTAGTCCTACAGGGGAGAGGTCTGTTGATACTCTGTCACATAGTCTTACAGGGGAGAGGTCTGTTGATACTCTGTCACATAGTCTTACAGGGGAGAGGTCTGTTGTTACTCTGTCACGTAGTCTTACAGGGGAGAGGTCCGTTGATACTCTGTCACGTAGTCCTACAGGGGAGAGGTCTGTTGATACTCTGTCACGTAGTCCTACAGGGGAGAGGTCTGTTGATACTCTGTCACATAGTCTTACAGGGGAGAGGTCTGTTGATCCTCTGTCACATAGTCTTACAGGGGAGAGGTCCGTTGATACTCTGTCACGTAGTCCTACAGGGGAGAGGTCTGTTGATACTCTGTCACATAGTCTTACAGGGGAGAGGTCTGTTGATACTCTGTCACATAGTCTTACAGGGGAGAGGTCTGTTGTTACTCTGTCACGTAGTCTTACAGGGGAGAGGTCCGTTGATACTCTGTCACGTAGTCCTACAGGGGAGAGGTCTGTTGATACTCTGTCACATAGTCTTACAGGGGAGAGGTCTGTTGATACTCTGTCACATAGTCTTACAGGGGAGAGGTCTGTTGATACTCTGTCACATAGTCTTACAGGGGAGAGGTCTGTTGATACTCTGTCACATAGTCTTACAGGGGAGAGGTCTGTTGATACTCTGTCAAATAGTTCTACAGGGGAGAGGTCTGTTGATACTCTGTCAAATAGTCCTACAGGGGAGAGGTCTGTTGATACTCTGTCAAATAGTCCTACAGGGGAGAGGTCTGTTGATACTCTGTCAAATAGTCCTATAGGGGAGAGGTCTGTTGATACTCTGTCACGTAGTCTTACAGGGGAGAGGTCTGTTGATACTCTGTCACATATTCTTACAGGGGAGAGGTCTGTTGATCCTCTGTCACATATTCTTACAGGGGAGAGGTCTGTTGATCCTCTGTCACGTAGTCTTACAGGGGAGAGGTCTGTTGATACTCTGTCAAATAGTTCTACAGGGGAGAGGTCTTTTGATACTCTGTCAAATAGTCCTACAGGGGAGAGGTCTGTTGATACTCTGTCAAATAGTCCTACAGGGGAGAGGTCTGTTGATACTCTGTCACGTAGTCTTACAGGGGAGAGGTCTGTTGATACTCTGTCACGTAGTCTTACAAACGAGAGGTCTGTTGATACTCTGTCACGTAGTCCTACAGGGGAGAGGTCTGTTGATACTCTGTCACGTAGTCTTACAGGGGAGAGGTCCGTTGATACTCTGTCACGTAGTCCTACAGGCGAGAGTTCTGCTGATACTCTGTCACATAGTCTTACAGGGGAGAGGTCTGTTGAAACTCTGTCACGTAGTCTTACAGGGGAGAGGTCCGTTGATACTCTGTCACGTAGTCCTACAGGGGAGAGGTCTGTTGATACTCTGTCAAATAGTCCTACAGGGGAGAGGTCTGTTGATACTCTGTCAAATAGTCCTACAGGGGAGAGGTCTGTTGATACTCTGTCACGTAGTCCTACAGGGGAGAGGTCTGTTGATACTCTGTCACGTAGTCTTACAGGGGAGAGGTCTGTTGATACTCTGTCACATAGTCTTACAGGGGAGAGGTCTGTTGATACTCTGTCACATAGTCCTACAGGGGAGAGGTCTGTTGATACTCTGTCAAATAGTCCTACAGGGGAGAGGTCTGTTGATACTCTGTCAAATAGTCCTACAGGGGAGAGGTCCGTTGATACTCTGTCACGTAGTCTTACAGGGGAGAGGTCTGTTGATCCTCTGTCACGTAGTCCTACAGGGGAGAGGTCTGTTGATACTCTGTCACGTAGTCTTACAGGGGAGAGGTCTGTTGATACTCTGTCACGTAGTCTTACAGGGGAGAGGTCTGTTGATACTCTGTCACGTAGTCCTACAGGGGAGAGGTCCGTTGACACTCTGTCACGTAGTCTTACGGGGGAGAGGTCTGTTGATACTCTGTCACGTAGTCTTACAGGGGAGAGGTCTGTTGATACTCTGTCACGTAGTCTTACGGGGGAGAGGTCCGTTGACACTCTGTCATGTAATCTTATGGGGGAGAGGTCTGTTGATACTCTGTCACGTAGTCTTACAGGGGAGAGGTCTGTTGATCCTCTGTCACATAGTCTTACAGGGGAGAGGTCTGTTGATACTCTGTCACATAGTCTTACAGGGGAGAGGTCTGTTGATACTCTGTCACATAGTCTTACAGGGGAGAGGTCTGTTGATACTCTGTCACGTAGTCTTACAGGGGAGAGGTCCGTTGATACTCTGTCACGTAGTCCTACAGGGGAGAGGTCTGTTGATACTCTGTCACGTAGTCTTACAGGGGAGAGGTCTGTTGATACTCTGTCACATAGTCTTACAGGGGAGATGTCTGTTGATACTCTGTCACGTAGTCCTACAGGGGAGAGGTCTGTTGATACTCTGTCAAATAGTCCTACAGGGGAGAGGTCTGTTGATACTCTGTCAAATAGTCCTACAGGGGAGAGGTCTGTTGATACTCTGTCACGTAGTCCTACAGGGGAGAGGTCTGTTGATACTCTGTCACGTAGTCTTACAGGGGAGAGTTCTGTTGATACTCTGTCACGTAGTCCTACAGGGGAGAGGTCTGTTGATACTCTGTCACATAGTCTTACAGGGGAGAGGTCTGTTGATACTCTGTCACATAGTCTTACAGGGGAGAGGTCTGTTGATACTCTGTCACATAGTCTTACAGGGGAGAGGTCTGTTGATCCTCTGTCACGTAGTCTTACAGGGGAGAGGTCCGTTGATACTCTGTCACATAGTCTTACAGGGGAGAGGTCTGTTGATCCTCTGTCACGTAGTCCTACAGGGGAGAGGTCTGTTGATACTCTGTCACATAGTCTTACAGGGGAGAGGTCTGTTGATACTCTGTCACGTAGTTCTACGGGGGAGAGGTCTGTTGATACTCTGTCACGTAGTCCTACGGGGGAGAGGTCTGTTGATACTCTGTCACGTAGTCTTACGGGGGAGAGGTCCGTTGATACTCTGTCACAAAGTCTTACGGGGGAGAGGTCCGTTGATACTCTGTCACGTAGTCTTACGGGGGAGATGTCCGTTGATACTCTGTCACGTAGTCTTACGGGGGAGAGGTCCGTTGATACTCTGTCACGTAGTCTTACGGGGGAGAGGTCCGTTGACACTCTGTCACGTAGTCTTACGGGGGAGAGGTCTGTTGATACTCTGTCACGTAGTCTTACAGGGGACAGGTCTGTTGATCCTCTGTCACGTAGTCTTACAGGGGAGAGGTCCGTTGATACTCTGTCACGTAGTCTTACGGGGGAGAGGTCCGTTGACACTCTGTCACGTAGTCTTACGGGGGAGAGGTCCGTTGACACTCTGTCACGTAGTCTTACGGGGGAGAGGTCCGTTGACACTCTGTCACGTAGTCTTACGGGGGAGAGGTCTGTTGATACTCTGTCACGTAGTCTTACGGGGGAGAGGTCCGTTGATACTCTGTCACGTAGTCTTACGGGGGAGAGGTCCGTTGACACTCTGTCACGTAGTCCTACGGGGGAGAGGTCTGTTGATACTCTGTCACGTAGTCTTACGGGGGAGAGGTCTGTTGATACTCTGTCACGTAGTCTTACGGGGGAGAGGTCCGTTGACACTCTGTCACGTAGTCTTACGGGGGAGAGGTCTGTTGATACTCTGTCACGTAGTCTTACGGGGGAGAGGTCTGTTGATCCTCTGTCACGTAGTCTTACAGGGGAGAGGTCCGTTGATACTCTGTCACGTAGTCTTACGGGGGAGAGGTCCGTTGACACTCTGTCACGTAGTCTTACGGGGGAGAGGTCTGTTGATACTCTGTCACGTAGTCTTACGGGGGAGAGGTCTGTTGATACTCTGTCACGTAGTCTTACGGGGGAGAGGTCCGTTGACACTCTGTCACGTAGTCTTACGGGGGAGAGGTCTGTTGATACTCTGTCACGTAGTCTTACGGGGGAGAGGTCTGTTGATCCTCTGTCACGTAGTCTTACAGGGGAGAGGTCCGTTGATACTCTGTCACGTAGTCTTACGGGGGAGAGGTCCGTTGACACTCTGTCACGTAGTCTTACGGGGGAGAGGTCTGTTGATACTCTGTCACGTAGTCTTACGGGGGAGAGGTCTGTTGATACTCTGTCACGTAGTCTTACGGGGGAGAGGTCCGTTGATACTCTGTCACGTAGTCTTACGGGGGAGAGGTCCGTTGACACTCTGTCACGTAGTCTTACGGGGGAGAGGTCTGTTGATACTCTGTCACGTAGTCTTACGGGGGAGAGGTCTGTTGATACTCTGTCACGTAGTCTTACGGGGGAGAGGTCCGTTGACACTCTGTCACGTAGTCTTACGGGGGAGAGGTCTGTTGATACTCTGTCACGTAGTCTTACAGGGGAGAGGTCTGTTGATCCTCTGTCACGTAGTCTTACAGGGGAGAGGTCCGTTGATACTCTGTCACGTAGTCTTACGGGGGAGAGGTCCGTTGACACTCTGTCACGTAGTCTTACGGGGGAGAGGTCTGTTGATACTCTGTCACGTAGTCTTACAGGGGAGAGGTCTGTTGATCCTCTGTCACGTAGTCTTACAGGGGAGAGGTCCGTTGACACTCTGTCACGTAGTCTTACAGGGGAGAGGTCCGTTGATGCTCTGTCACGTAGTCTTAGAGGGGAGAGGTCTGTTGATACTCTGTCACGTAGTCTTACAGGGGAGAGGTCTGTTGATACTCTGTCATATAGTCTTACAGGGGAGAGGTCTGTTGATACTCTGTCACGTAGTCCTACAGGGGAGAGGTCTGTTGATACTCTGTCAAATAGTCCTACAGGGGAGAGGTCTGTTGATACTCTGTCAAATAGTCCTACAGGGGAGAGGTCTGTTGATACTCTGTCACGTAGTCCTACAGGGGAGAGGTCTGTTGATACTCTGTCACGTAGTCTTACAGGGGAGAGGTCTGTTGATACTCTGTCACATAGTCTTACAGGGGAGAGGTCTGTTGATACTCTGTCACATAGTCTTACAGGGGAGAGGTCTGTTGATCCTCTGTCACGTAGTCCTACAGGGGAGAGGTCTGTTGATACTCTGTCATGTAGTCCTACAGGGGAGAGGTCTGCTGATACTCTGACACATATTCTTACAGGGGAGAGGTCTGTTGATACTCTGTCACGTAGTCCTACAGGGGAGAGGTCTGTTGATACTCTGTCATGTAGTCCTACAGGGGAGAGGTCTGCTGATACTCTGACACATGGTCTTACAGGGGAGAGGTCTGTTGATACTCTGTCAAATAGTCCTACAGGGGAGAGGTCTGTTGATACTCTGTCACATAGTCTTACAGGGGAGAGGTCTGTTGATACTCTGTCACATAGTCTTACAGGGGAGTGGTCTGTTGATCCTCTGTCACGTAGTCTTACAGGGGAGAGGTCCGTTGATACTCTGTCACGTAGTCCTACAGGGGAGAGGTCTGTTGATACTCTGTCACATAGTCTTACAGGGGAGAGGTCTGTTGATACTCTGTCACATAGTCTTACAGGGGAGAGGTCTGTTGATACTCTGTCACATAGTCTTACAGGGGAGAGGTCTGTTGATACTCTGTCACGTAGTCTTACAGGGGAGAGGTCTGTTGATACTCTGTCACATAGTCTTACAGGGGAGAGGTCTGTTGATACTCTGTCAAATAGTCTTACAGGGGAGAGGTCTGTTGATACTCTGTCACGTAGTCTTACAGGGGAGAGGTCTGTTGATACTCTGTCACGTAGTCTTACGGGGGAGAGGTCTGTTGATACTCTGTCACGTAGTCTTACGGGGGAGAGGTCCGTTGATACTCTGTCACGTAGTCTTACGGGGGAGATGTCCGTTGATACTCTGTCACTTAGTCTTACGGGGGAGAGGTCCGTTGACACTCTGTCACGTAGTCTTACGGGGGAGAGGTCCGTTGACACTCTGTCACGTAGTCTTACGGGGGAGAGGTCTGTTGATACTCTGTCACGTAGTCTTACAGGCGAGAGGTCCGTTGATGCTCTGTCACGTAGTCTTACAGGGGAGAGGTCCGTTGACACTCTGTCACGTAGTCTTACAGGGAAGAGGTCCGTTGATACTCTGTCACATAGTCTTACAGGGGAGAGGTCTGTTGATACTCTGTCACATAGTCTTACAGGGAAGAGGTCTGTTGATACTCTGTCACGTAGTCTTACAGGGAAGAGGTCTGTTGATACTCTGTCACGTAGTCTTACAGGGGAGAGGTCTGTTGATATTCTGTCACATAGTCTGACAGGGCAGAGGTCTGTCAAACTCCCAACCAAATTTTGTTACACTCAAAAGAGGTGTGGAGAACAGTACACAAGGTATGTGGATTTTCACATCTAAAACAAGTATACTCATCATTGTGGCACAATCCTAGGCTACGGATAGGGAAAAAGACAGTGTACTGGAAACAGTGGCCAATGAAAGGAATACATACTATACGTGATCTGTACAATTAAGATGTTTTAATGTCATACTCAGATTTGGTACAAAAATATGATATGGGAGACAAGGGGCATTTCTGGAAATACATGAACAAATGCTTGCTAGGATCACTGGTAGAAACAACAATTCTAGAAGCTGGACGCATTTTATTTGTCATGTTTCTAAGACTGGGAGGTGATTACTTATGCTTGTGAACCCATTTAGTTCTGTATTGTGACCTGTATTGACTGTGTATATGTGCTATGCTGTGTATATGTGCTATGACTGTGTATATGTGCTATGACTGTGTATATGTGCTATGACTGTGTATATGTGTTATGTTGGAGGATATGTCTTGATGTCATGCTCAATGTTTTTATGCTGTACAATGTTTTATTTTTGTTTAATAAATACAACTTTAATTAAATAAAAACAAATTTAAAAAAATATGACATTTACATAAGTATTCAGACCTTCTCTAAGTACCTTGTTGATGCACCTTTGGCAGCGATTACAGCCTCAAGTTGTCTTGGGTATGATGCTACCAGCTTCGCACACCTGTATTTGGGAAGTTTCTCCAATTCTTCTCTGCAGATCCTCTCAAGCTCTGTCAGGTTGGATAGGGAGCGTCGCTGCACAGCCATTTTCAGGTCTCTCAAGAAATGTTCAAGTCTGGCCTCTGGCTGGGCCACTCAAGGAAATTCAGAGACTTGTCCTGAAACCACTCCTGCATTGTCTTGGCTGTGTTCTTAGGGTTGTTTTTATGGTTGGAAGGTGAACTTTCTTCCCAATCTGAGGTCCTGAGCTCTCTGGAGAAGGTTTTCATCAAGGATCTCTCTGTACTTTGCTCCTTTCATCCTTTCCTCAATCCTGACTAGTCTCCCAGTCCCTGCCACTGAAAAACATCCCCACAGCATGATGCTGCCACCACCGTGCTTCACCGTAGGGATGGTGCCAGGTTTCCTTCAGACGTGAAGCTTGGCGTTCAGGCCAAAGAGTTCAATCTTTGTTTCATCAAACCAGAGAATCTGTATTCTCATGGTCTGAGACTCCTTTAGGTGCCTTTTGGCAACTCCAAGCGGGCTGTCATGTGTCTTATACTGAGGAGTAGCTTCCATCTGGCCACTACCATAAAGGCCTGATTGGTGGAGTGCTGCAGAGATTGTTGTCCTTCTGGAAGGTTCTTCCATCTCCACAGGGTAACTCTGGAGCTCTGTCAGAGTGACCATCGGGTTCCAGGACACCTACACCACCCGATGTCACAGGAAGGCCATAAAGATCATCAAGGACAACAACCACCCGAGCCACTGCCTGTTCACCCCGCTATCATCCAGAAGGCGAGGTCAGTACAGGTGCATCAAAGCAGGGACCGAGAGACTAAAAAACAGCTTATATCTCAAGGCCATCAGACTGTTAAACAGCCACCACTAACATTGAGTGGCTGCTGCCAACACACTGACTCAACTCCAGCCACTTTAATAATGGAAATGGATGGAAATTGACGTAAAAATATATCACTAGCCACTTTAAACAATGCTACTTAATATAATGTTTACATACCCTACATTACTCATCTCATATGTATATGTATATACTGTACTCTATATCATCTACTGCATCTTTATGTAATACATGTATCACTAGCCACTTTAAACTATGCCACTTTGTTTACATACCCTACATTACTCATCTCATATGTATATACTGTACTCGATACCATATACTGCATCTTGCCTATGCCGTTCTGTACCATCACTCATTCATATATCTTTATGTACATATTCTTTATCCCTTTACACTTGTGTGTATAAGGTAGTAGTTTTGGAATTGTTAGGTTAGATTACTCGTTGGTTATTACTGCATTGTCGGAACTAGAAGCACAAGCATTTCGCTACCCTCGCATTAACATCTGCTAACCATGTGTGTGTGACAAATACATTTGATTTGATTTGATTCTTGGTCACCTCCCTGACCAAGGCCCTTCTCCCCCGATTCCTCAGTTTGGCCAGGCGGCCAGCTCTAGGAAGAGTCTTGGTGGTTCCTAACTTCTTCCATTTAAGAATGATGGAGGCCACTGTGTTCTTGGGGACCTTCAATGCTGCAGAAATGTGTTGGTTCCCTTCCCAAGATCTGTGCCTTGACACAATCAGAGACCTGGCAGTGTGGTGCCAGGACAACAACCTCTTCCCTCATTGTGAGCAAGACAAAGGTGCCGATCGTGGACTGCAGGAAAAGGCGGGCCGGACAGGGCTGTAGTGAAGCGGGTCGAGAATTTCCTTGGTTCCTTGGTGTCCACATCACCAACAAGCTATCATGGTCCAAACACACCAAGACAGTCATGAAGGGGGCACGACAACACATTTTCCCCCTCAGGAGACTAAAAAGATTAGGCATGGATCCCTGGGTCCTCAAGGAGTTCTACATCTGCACCATCGAGAGCATCCTGACTGGTTGCATCGCCACCTGGTATGGCAACTGCTCGGCATCTGACCATAAGGCGCTACAGAGGGTAGTGCTTACAGCCCAGTACATCACTGTGACCAAGCTTCCTGCCATGCAGGACCTACATAATAGGCGGTGTCAGAGGAAAGCCCCAAAAATTGTCAGACACTCCAGTCATAGACTTGTAAGTCATAGACTTCTCTGCTACTGCACGACAAGCGGTACCGTAGCGCCAAGTCTAGGACCAAAAGGATCCTTTACTGCTTCTACCCCCAAGCCATAAGACTGCTGAACAATTAATCAAATGGCCACAGTACTATTTACATTGACCCCCCCATTTGTTTTGTACACTGCTGCTACTCGCTTTATATTATCTATGCATAGTCACCTCTACCTACATGTACCGATTACCTCGACTAACCACATTGACTCGGTACCTGTACCACCTGTATATAGCCTATTTATTGTTATTTTATTGATACTTTTCAATTATTTTTGACTTTAGTATATTTGGTAAATATTATCTTAACTCTTCTTGAACTGCCCTGTTGGTTAAGGACTTGTAAGTTAGCATTTCATGGTAAGTATTTTATTGTGTTGTATTCGGCGCATGTGACAAAGTTTGGTTTGATTTGATTTAGATGCCCATGTATGGAGGCTGTTTTTTAATACAGTCATCTCGGTTTTCATTTGAACCATACTTTTATCCTTCACTTGTTTGTAACAATTGCAGATACATCGGCAACTTTGTTTTTGTAGTCAGCATCGTTCTGTTATTATCCGCAGTCACAGTCAGACAGGCTAGACATCTTGATTCTATGTTTAGCAGAGATCTTCTGTAAATGAGTGACGCGGAAGTGCAAAAAAGCATCTAACCATGCCCCTCGGCTGCTCTATTAGTGGTCTGGATCACTCGTAGATATGCATAGGTTTTTAATAAGAGCGTTTTTAAGAGCCACGTTACTGACGAGGCCTCTGGGAAACGACTCGGCTACTAAAGACAATAATGTTCTAGTAATGATCTTAAGGCTATGAAGGCTCGGGGAAACGATGCCCTGAGACTTATATGTATGCTTTGTAAATATTACCTGTAAATAGTTTATTAAAGTGTTCTGCATATCGTACTGGCCGCCCACTTGTTTTCTTTCTTCGATTACCTACCATATAGGGGTTTAGCTCCACTTCCCTCATCTAAATAGGGTATAGCCTAAAATAAAGATGTTAAGAATTTTGTGGTGGAACTGTCCCCCCCCACCCCCCTTCTAAAAAAACATGTTTGTATAAATACAACTACAATAGTTTGTTTCAATGTCTTTATTTTTACTCAGGCGGGGATGTCAGAACATAATCCCTTGTCTGTGGTGCATTTAGAAGTACCGACTGCCCATGGCTGCGACAACCACTTTCATGAACTTCTGCCAGGTTGCCTGGATTTCAGGAGTGAAAGAGGCTCCGAACTTGGCGGCAATGACAATTGTGAGGACGTCAGCCAACACCTGTGGACAAAAGACAAAGGAGGACGTTGTTAACTTCTTGATTCTACTTGAGACGCATATGTCTCAAGTAGGCACCTGGAAATGCAAATGCGCTACGCTAAATGCTAAATGTACTCGTTAAAACTCAAACCTTGATCAAAATTCACAAGCAGGGTATTGAATTAAAGCTACACTCGTTGTGAACCTAGCCAACAAGTCAGATTTTTAAAATGCTTTTCGGCGAAAGCATGAGAAGCTATTATCTGATAGCATGCACCACCTCAAAATGCCTGAATGCGACGTAAACAAAGACTCTGCTTATCCGACGCAGCACAAAACGCAGAAATAAAATATAAAACATTCATTACCTTTGACGAGCTTCTTTCTTGGCACTCCTATATGCCCCATAAACATCACTATTGGGTCTTTTTTTCGTTTAAATCGGTCCATATATACCCAAAATAGCTTTCTATGGAAGCTGTGTCATTCAGAAAAAAACATCGTTTTTAAACGCTGCGTCATTTTTTTAAATTAAAAAAGTCGACGATAAACTTTCACAAAACACTTCGAAATCCTTTTGTAATCCAACTTTAGGTATTAGTAAACGTTTATAATCTATCAAAATGATTACAGGGCGATGTATATTCAATAGCTCCTCGTCTGCAAATCAATGGCTGCCAATGTCCACATTTACAGCGTCCTGGTGGAGACTGGAAGAAACGGAAGCCAGATAGTTGGATTTTCCAACAAAAAATTCAATTGAAAATGATGACAATGGCGACATCGTGTGGAATTTGTATGAATTGCATGCAGGTCGATATTAAATTTTGTCCTCTTTTAACAACCCATGAAAGTGACTTATGGAAATTATTTTTAGCTTTCAGAGAGCAGTTTTTCTTGCGTTTTTCAATGAAACACACGATCTGTTATAGTCGCAGCCGTGATTTAACCCGTTTTAGAAACTTCAGAGTGTTTTCTATCCACACATACTAATCATATGCATATACTATATTCCTGGCATGAGTAGCAGGACGCTGAAAAGTTGCGCGATTTTTAACAGAATGTTCGAAAAAGGAGGGGGTAGAAGTAAGAGGTTTTAAATAAGACTGACGGTTTTCTTTTACCTTTGGAATTAGACGTGTTGCTCTGATTGCTATGTGTGTAGGCTTACATCAGTAAAGCCTAAAATATAAGCCTATTTCTCAAGACAGAAGGCATACCCTGAAATTGTCAGGGTCGACGAAGAGTTTGTTAGCGTGGGTCTCGCTCAGTGACTTGTATGTGGCCAAGATGTTGCCCATGTTCTTCACAGCTTTATCCAGAGCTCCACACACGACCTTGCCGTGAGCAGCAACTTTGGGGTTGCCCATGATTGCTGCGGGAGTTGATACATCTCCGAAAGAGCCGAAATAACGCTAAGTCCAGGGGTAGACGATCAGGACTCTGTCATTGCAAGAACACCGAAATATGTGAATTATTTTCAAATGTATTTCAATTATATGCCTAATTAATACTCTAACATGCTCCATTCAAACTTAACAACATAAACTCAATATTAATAGTAATGATAGATAACAGGACAAGTATAATAGTGTTATAATTACTCATGATCATCTCCACTATAAACTATATTAGATGATATATTTGAATGAGGCTGAAACCATAACCTACCTTCCCAGAGCCAGTGGTCCGACCTCATTGATATCTACTTTGCCCCAGACAGCACTGATGGTGCTCTTCTCTGTGTCTGTCCATTCAACCATGTTGTCAGTGTTTGTTTTCCGGTTTTGCAACAAGATTAAACAAATTAATGTCTTGTTTAGGGAGAAACCCTGCCTGCAACTTATATTTATGAGTGCTCTCCGCTCACTGAAGGCGGCACATATGATTGGCTCTGGCAAAGATCAGTATTGGCCAAGTGAGCGCTTCAGCTCTCGAATTTGATGACATCAATTCCAATAATGTATTTGTTAAAAACAACAGTAAATGTTAATTTAATAGCTGTTACAGAATCAAGTCTGTAGGTTAGATACTAAAAGATGTAAGCATATGTAAATAGGCCTATACAGTTCATCTAGATTACCAACGTTTCAAAGTTCGTATGATCCCTAGCTAAACAGTTTTAATTTATCCAACTGATGCAAGAATAAAAGCAAGGTTATGGCAAAACTCTTCCGAAGATTACACGTCCTTCATTGCAGAGTATAAGGCTACCCAAATGAAAAAATAGAAAGAGATGCATTCAATATACATTTCTATGAATTTGGAAAATGTGACAATTCCTGCTAATTCCGGTTGGGGGAGATTTTCGGCACAACACAGTTTCTTATCTACGACAAAATGACGCCTTCCTTTTTTTATCGGGGTATTCAGACCGGTCCCGCCCATTTTATGTTAATAATTTCAAGACATTAAATATGACAAGCTGTAATGTCCTGTATTATTTGTAGATAGGTGTGTACCCATGTCCTTGCATGACCTCTTTCTTCCTCTGACTTTTTTTTGTCGATCATCATTCGAAATCCAATCAACCTTATAATTGGGATTCATATCCAACTTCCATTGAACCCCAGAGTAGCATATCATAGATACATACAGGCCGTCATTGTAAATAAGAACGTGTTCTTAACTGACTTGCCTAGTCAAATAAAGGTTCAACTAAAAATAAAGAAATACAAATGTGAAATACGTCACTTTGAATAAATATTTTCCAGTTGAATGCAGGTCTTTGGAGGTGGATTTGGTTTTTACATTTAAATTCACCAATGCAATATATCTTATAGCACTCTACAATCAAATATAAAGTCTACCTTTAATTATTTAACATTATGTAGGATAGAACGAAATTTGTGTCATAATCAAGGCCTATACAATTTCAAATAGCCAATAAACTATGAATGAATTATTTGCTTATTTTGGCATAAGATGCGGCATCTTTTGAATCGATTTATTGGAAATAAATGCTCGTTAGGCTACTCTGAAATATTTCGTTTTATGCAACGAAAAATTAAAATAATAATAATAGTAATAATTTATCTATATCAATCAAACAAATTATACAATATTGTTGACATCTCTGTTGCATCTGGTGCAATTGATATAAATGAATTGTGTTACAGTACAGTCAGAAGATTAAATTGTAGAGTACAAAAATAAACAAAAAGTTAATTAGGCCCTAATGATGGATATTATTAGAAACATAGCACTATGACATCTTATTGAAGTTAGTTTCGCTAATTTACCAAGATGATTGCAGTGTAGGGGGAGTGTACCCTAGTAGCTGGGTGTGTCTGCCGCTCTACTGTGATATAAAGGGACCTAGTTGTGTAGGCAGTCATCTTCAGATAATTTCTTGTATATTTAATACAGGCCAATCAAAGAGGAGCAAAATGAGTCTGACAGCAAAGGACAAATCTGTAGTCAAGGCCTTCTGGGGCAAGATTAGTGGAAAGGCAGATGTCGTCGGTGCTGAGGCTTTGGGGAGGTAAGCCTTCTTAATGAAAGAATGATGAGAATGAGTGTGTTTAACCTGCTGACAGCGGCCTACGTGCCTACCCCGAATAAGCATTTTAACATACATTAAGTAAACTAATTTCATTACGTTGTAGACACAGACGTTGGGAGAAATATGATACTCGTAATGCTTAGAAGTTCCGCATCTAATAAAAACCCCTATAATACGAACTATTCTGTACCTTCCTTTGCAGGATGCTGACTGCTTACCCCCAGACTAAGATCTACTTCTCCCACTGGGCTGACGTGAGCCTCGGCTCTGGGCCAGTCAAGAAGCATGGAGGCAGCATCATGGGTGCAATTGGTGAAGCTGTCGGACTGATGGACGATCTCGTGGGAGGAATGAGTGCTCTCGGCGAGCTGCACGCCTTCAAGCTGCGCATGGACCCTGGAAACTTCAAGGTTTGCCCACAGATAACCTATTGTCTGTATATTGATCACTCTCGACATCAACTCTGTCTGTTGCTATGGCTTAATCCTTCAATATTAACTTTTAAAATATACTTTTCAGATCCTGTCCCACAACATCCTTGTGACCCTGGCTATTCACTTCCCTTCTGATTTCACTCCCGAAGTGCACATTGCTGTGGATAAATTCCTTGCAGCCGTGTCAGCTGCCCTGGCTGACAAATACAGATAAGACCATCATGAAAGTCCATCATTGGATTCCAGTTCCTGCTCTGCTGTTATTACAATACAATAAACAGGCAATGAATGAAGTTACCTCCTCTGTTGTGTCCTTATTCCACCACAGTTCACCATCAAAGTCATATTTGAATTGCATCACTGACACATCTAGATTGAATACATTGAATGAAGAAAGGAAGGGATTAAGTACTAAATGGTGCTTTAGGTCCACCATCCACTATCTCACTATGTTATTCTCCATAACTTTGGATAGCCTATCTAATACGTGTAACATGCATTTTGCTGACATCATTTAATATTTGATGAATATGGAGTAGTTACAGATGGGTTGGTAAACTGAATGGGTTATATGAAGCCTCTACCATTTTCATATAACCCCTTCAGTTTACCAACCCCTACTGTATCTGTAACTACTCCAAATGCATGTTACACAAAGAACACCATCCCAACTGTGAAGCACGGGGGTGGCAGTATCATGTTGGGGGGGTGATTTGCTTCAGGAGGGACTGGTGCACTTCGTGAAAAAGATAGCTTCATGAGGGGGGAAAATTACATGGAAATATTGAAGCAACCTGTCAAGGCATCAGTGTAACATGCAGTGGTTGCAAATGGGTCTTCCAAATGGACAATGACCCCAAGCATACTTCTAAATTTGTGGCAAAATGGCTTAAGGACAACAAAGCCAAGGTATTGGAGTGGCCATCACAAAGCCCTGACCTCAATCCCATAGAAAATTTGTGAGTAAAACTGAGAAAAAAAAACGGAAAAAGTGTGTGCGAGCAAGGAGGCCTACAAACCTGACTCAGTTACACCAGCTCTGTCAGGAGGAATGGGCCAAAATTTATTGTGGGAAGCTTGTGGAAGGCTACCCGAAACGTTTGACCCAAGTTAAACCATTTAAAGGCAATGCTAACAAATACTAATTGAGTGTATGTAAACTTCTGACCCACTGGGAATGTCATGAAAGAAATTAAAGCTGAAATAAATCATTCTCTCTACTATTATTCTGACATTTCACATTCTTAAAATTAAGTGGTTGTAAGGGAGTGCGTAATTGGTGGCAGGGAAGTTAGGCGCATGAGAGCAAAACTGGGTGATCAACGAAGCAGTTTTATTCATAAAACCACCGGAAACTAGAACAACAAACAAATGGGTACAAAACCCGTCGCGCACTAGAGAAAACGTGCACATGCACTTACAAAAAACAATTCCCCACAAAGACATAGGGGGAACAAAGGGTTAAATACACAACATATAATGAGGGAATTGAGACTAGGTGTGTGGGAAGACAAAACAAAAGGAAAATGAAAAGTTGATCGATGAAGACCGGTGACAACGACCGCCGAGCGAACAAGGAGAGGAACCGAATTCGCCGGAAGTCGTGACAGTACATCCCCTTGACGTGCGGCTCCAGCAGCGCGCCGACACCGGCCTCGGGGACGACCCGGAGGGCGAGGCACAGGGCGATCCGGACGAAGACAGTGGAACTCCTGCAGCATTGAACATGTCCTCAACCGGAACCCAGCACTTCTCCTCCGGACCATACCCCTCCCACTCCACAAGGTACTGAAGGCCCCTCGCCCGACGCCTCGAATCCAGTATTGAGCTAACGGAGTACGCTGGGGCCCCCTTGGTGTCCAGAGGGGGCTGAGGAACCTCCCGCACCTCAGACTCCTGGAGCGGGCCAGCCACCACCGGCCTGAGGGAAGACACATGGAACGAGGGGTTAATAGGGTAATCGGGGGGAAGCTGTAACCTGTAAAAAACCTTGTTCACTCTTCTCAGGACTTTAAATGTCCCCACAAACTGCTGGCCCAGCATCCGGCAGGGCAGGCGGAGGGGCAGGTTTCGGGTCGAGAGCCAGACCCGGTGACGGTCTGCGCTGTCTTTCTGGCACAGCACGGCCCGCTGAAGGTGATCACGAACAGCTTCCCATGTCTCCTCCGCGCGCCTGAACCAGTCGTCCACTGCAGGAGCTTCGGTCTGACTCTGATGCCACGATGCCAGAACCGGCTGGTATCCCAGTACGCACTGGAAGGGGGAGAGGTTAGTGGGGGAGTGGCGGAGCGAGTTCTGTGCCATCTCGGCCCAGGGCACGAACGCCGCCCACTCCCCCGGCCGGTCCTGGCAATAAGACCGCAGAAACCTGCCAATATCCTGGTTTACTCTCTCCCCCTGTCCATTACTCTCGGAGTGAAACACACTTTTGAAGTGTACAGCATTTTTGGACTCTCGTTGTGAAGATGGCCCAGCAGTCTTTTGTTGGCACATTTTGTCATCAAAGTCTGTCATTTTCTGGATTTCGGGTGGGAACTGGGGGGAAAAAACACAAGCAAGCTAACGTTAGTGTTTTTTTTGCAACGCTTGTGTTAGTGGTTTCTTTGTAACTCTTGCAGTTAGCCACTGATTCCTTCCAAACGACTCATTGTTGAATTTGCGATTTCCAACTCGTTGTGTAATCTGTACAATGGCCGATGAGCACTGATACGTTTTATCTACAATTTCTCTTCATTATTTCTCTTCATATGACAAGGATTTGCCAGTAGATTGTCGAGTTGATGACAACTGATGATGACTGCTAGCTAAGACTTTGAAAGTAAGATGTTGACATGACCAGTCCAATCAAAGCTACAATGTGATATAATGTGATATGATGTCATTCTATCTGTGGCTAATGACCTTGAGCCTTCTTGGATGGGCACTTCTAATATAACTCTATGGCAGACTACAAGGGGTTAAAAGTGTTCGATCTCTACCCTTAGAATTGGGGATGACATACTGTCCCATGAGTGACAGAAAACTGAGCCAATCATGACAGAAAACTGAGCCAATCAGGCGCAACACTCTGTATTTTCTGCTGGCGAGCCCCACCACCACAGAAAGCACTGATCTAGGTTGAAACACCTGCATTTTAGAGCTTCTTCTTCAAAGAACCCTTTTTAATGGATCCTTAAATAACTTTTTTAATAACCTTTCGGGGTTCATTTTTGAACTACCCCCCTCCCCAGTTATTATTCTCATGAATAATAATATGCATAACAATAACAATAGCACAATATTTTAGTTCTCAGTGTTTGTTATGATTTTAGTGGCAAAGCAGAATTTAAAAAACTAAATATTAGGTAAACTCTCAGCAGAGCCCCAAGTCCAATGGGTATATCCTCTGGTACGTTGATGTTAATGTGTTGATGTTCTCCATATCCACAGCCAGAATGATTTTGAGTGCATGGGGATCGAACAGGTTTTCTGTTATACTCATCAGAGGTGTAGGGAGGGAGAAGTCTTTGTATCCCCAAAATAGTAATTATACAGATGATTAACAAAACATGCACACCACATAATTCATACACTCTAAAAATGAGGGGTTCAACAAGGGTTCTTCTAAGATATCCAAAGTTATTTGAAGATCCTTAGGGTTCTGAAAATGGTCCCTAAAAGGTTCTTCCAAGAAGGAGGCATACAAAGGTATGTTAATTGCTATTGGTAGGTTATGCAGATCACGTTTGCCATCCTCTTTCCTTATCTCATCAATTAACAACCATTAGGCCTCTAGATTATGACCAAGTATGTTTATGAAAACCATCATCAAAACAGTTTTTTTCATTCACATTCCCTCATTTTTAGTGTAGAAACCATGTGCCATCAGTACAATTGCAGGAGAACGTTTTCCATAAAAAACAACACTTCAAAAAGAGAAATGCTTTTAAATAGATTTTATTATTTTCAACATGTGTAGCTATGGCACAGGTTCCAGCCTAACAGACTGGAGTTGGAGTGTCATCTCTCTTCCATATTGATGCTGTCGAGTGATACTCTAGTGGTACTGTCTGCCAAGAGCGGACACAACGACAGCCAGGAACTTCTGGAAGGCTTCCTGAGTATCAGCACTGAAAACGGTGGGACCGAGCTTGGCGGCCACGCACACGGTGATGCAGTCGGCGAGGAGCTGTGGAGAGTGGACAGTAAAATAATATTGTTATACACTTTACATCGGCTCACACCGCTATTTAATGCATAAGACTATTTTCCCCTAATTGCCTCGAAGGAAAATTGGTCATACCTTAAAAAATATATAATAATTGTATGAAGCACAAAATTGTAGGCTATATGTATTACGTTTAGTACTCACCCTGAAGTTGTCGGGATCCACGTGCAGTTTCTCTGAGTGCATCACACTCAGTGCAGTATAGGTGTTCTTGATGTCATCCAGGTTCTGCACAGCTCTGTCAAGTCCGTGCATCACGGTCTTTCCGTGCTTGGCCACGGCGGGGTTCCCCATGATGGCAGCGGGTGTGGATAGGTTGCCGAAGGTGCTAAAGTGCCTCTGAGTCCATGGAGACACGATCAGAAGTCTAAAAATAAATTAAACAGGCTGCCATTACAATACGAAATTAGTGGTAATTAGCCTAGGTAGCCTATTATCGTGTTATTATTTAATGATATCTACATAAATATTTTATAAATGTACCTGGCCAGGGCCTGGGGTCCGATCTCATCCACGCTGATCTTTCCCCACAGGCCTACGATGGCACTGCGCTCAGCATCTGTCCAGTCGACCATGTTGACGTTTGTTTGTTGATTTCCGTTGGTACTTGCAAAATGTTACAAGAGATTCCTGAGCTTTTTGTCTCATGGGACGTCCAATTTATTGATGTTCAGTATCTCCGCCCTGAACAGAACACAGAAAATGATTGGATGAATGTCTTGGGGGGGCAAGGTCCTCGAGTGTGGCACATGTCGGCATTGTGCCAACTTCATCCCACTTTTAAAGATAATGCTTGGTCATTTAGGCGTTTCCAAATTCTAATTAATACGGATGAAATAAACAAGTCATGATTAGCCTTCATAAACACATGCATACTTAATTATACAATCTAACATAATTTCAAAAAGTAAAATGTATAGATAGACCTTTAAAAGTTCCTTTAGCCCTAAATACTATTTGAATTGATCGTTGTAATATTGGCATTGAATTGTAATATTATCTTCATAAAATTATAATTATTGATGTAAGTGTTTATTTAGGATCTCATTAAAAAAAGAAAAGCCTAGATTGGGAGTAAACTATTAAAGAAAGAGCATGACTCGAAATATGTTTTATCTTCATATTCAGACGGACCCACCCATTTGATAGTTCCATATTTCTGGTCTTTTTGAATGATTCATCTAAATGTCAGTTGGTGAAAAGTATTTTTATCTGCCTTCGTCAGGGGAATTACATGATGGGTTCTAAATGGACACTATTCAATGTGGATATCAGCCTATTTACTTCAATGAAACCACAGCTTTTTGTTTAGCTCCACTGAAATACAATGCTTGTAGCCTATATATTGTTACAATGTTTAGTGATAGGCAGAGGCAACGTTTTGCTACCAGAACAAAACCTTTCCATCGATTTTTCCATCGAATCTTTTGTAGGTTACAGAATCGATTTTTCCATCGAATCTTTTGTAGGTTACAGAATTACTCACCAATGAGTGCTGCAATATTAGACCTTACGAGTAGTATTACTTACGACTAAACTTTTAATGCCTCAATATTTTCTTTACAATTAGTGTTTCAAAAACCCGTCGTTATTCAATCTATATGAAATAAATACAACACTTTTTACAAACGAAGGTATTATGTGCTAAGGTCATATGTTGGGCATTACACGAATTGGCTCGGTTGCATAATTATAACGTATAAAAAACATGAATCATGTCTTGGACAAATTCCCAATCAGAGGTGGAGCCAAGATTATATCGGGGTGTGCCTTCTCTCATGCCTCAATAAAAACAGCCTCTGAGTTTTCCACGCTCAAAAGCTTATTTTCTTAGCATCTTCATTTAAGTGGATAAACGGACAAGACAGCCATGAGTCTCTCAGCCAAGGACAAAGCCAACGTGAAGGCCATCTGGGGCAAGATCCTCCCTAAATCCGATGAGATTGGAGAACAGGCTCTTTCCAGGTAATTACATAACGATGTATGATAAATTATAGAGTATGTACATGTAGACTGTTGAAATTATTAACACATAATTCCTCAGTCAATTTGGAAGCTATAAATGTGTAGCCTACACTCTGAGAAAAAAGGTGCTATCTGGAACCTAAAAGGGTTGTTCAGCTGTCCCCATAAGATTACCCTTTGAAGAACCGTTCTTGGTTCCAGGTAGATAACCCTTTTGGTTCCATGTGGAACCCTTTTCCCAGAGGGTTCTACCTGAAACACAAAAGGGTTCTACTTGGAACCAAGAAAGGATCTAACTGGAACCAAAAAGGGTTATCTTATGGGACAGCCGAAGAACCCTTTTGGAACCCCTTTTTCTAAGAGTGTTTTGTCGGCGAAGATATGGACGGGAACCCCGAACGAATGATTATTTAAGATGAATTTGGTCTCACCTCATTTCTAATGTCCACGACAGGATGCTTGTCGTCTACCCTCAGACCAAGGCCTACTTCTCCCACTGGGCTTCCGTGGCCCCCGGTTCCCCTCCAGTGAAGAAGCACGGCATCACCATCATGAATCAGATCGATGAATGTGTTGGCAACTTGGACGATCTCTTTGGTTTCTTGACCAAGCTCAGTGAACTGCACGCCACCAGGCTGAGGGTGGACCCCACCAACTTCAAGGTAAGATCATTTAAAAAATAATAATAATAAATAACACTTTTACCTGTGTGAATGTGAAATAATCTATTTCCCTTTTGCTTTGCAGATCCTGGCACACAACCTGATTGTGGTCATTGCCGCCTACTTCCCTGCGGAATTTACCCCCGAGATCCACCTGTCCGTGGACAAGTTCCTGCAGCAACTGGCTCTGGCCCTGGCCGAGAAGTACCGCTAAACCGCAGTTCAACTGTCAATCTGTCATCCGAGGAATAATGTCCATCCAATATCGACACACTGACAATAAATCTAACTGAAACTCATACCGAGGTGTTTGTTGTTTGTCATTTTAATTGTCTTACATTGTCTTGTGATTTATATCGTAAGCTACATTTGGGTTATCTTGTAGAATGGATTTGTCAAGTCAAGTATAAAATAAAGTTAACACCCTATTTCACAGTATTTCAAGGGTATTTCATAAAAATGATGCACTTCACAATAAATGTATATTTTTACTCCACCTTTGCATACACCTTGACATTAAGTTCCAAATGTACGTGCCTGAGACCAAAATGTTATGGCCAGACATCACTGGTCCGCCATGGACGTCACCAGGACCTGGCTTTCAGGGCTTTAGCCCGCTATGATTTGGGTCAGCCCTGAATCTTTTGCGCTGCTGCAATGGTTTAAAAAAAGTGTAGTCAACTGAATGCGCCACTTAGTTCATGGATCTGTGGTTACTTGAACCCCCCGAAGTCATCCAACAGTTATAACCAGGAGTGTAGTGCTGCGGGTCCACAGCGGAGCGACGCTCTGCAACTTCTTAAAATGGTGATATGTCTCGCAAGATCACTTCATGATTGATTTGTATTCTACATAACAAACCACCTGTAATAGCATGATAATGTCAGGCTACTGTCATACCAAAAACACCCTGTAATTTCTTAATTTAGGATGATTGTGCTGAAATGTAAAAAAAAAAAAATTATATATATATATATATATATTTTAAAGATCATGTGGTGGCTGTGTTTACTATTCTAAAATGTGATTAGTTAGGCCAGTTAACCCCCCTTACTTACATCATTCAAGAAAATTGAAATGCGTATTCCCATGAAACTGATTGGGATCAAATGGTTGGCATGCATGCAGCATGGACGTTTCACCTGTACAACGTGAATAATTATCATTATCATCGACAGTGATGATGGCCTGATTTATCATGAGGTAGGCCTAATTTGGTGTTTTAATATTTAAAAAATAGAACATTTTCCTTTAGCCACTTACAGTATGTGTAGGCATAGGCAATCATGCAATTTGGTTGATGCGTTGTATGTAGCCTACATTCTATAATTATTTTATACAATTGGCTTCATGATGGTATGTGTGGTCAACTGATGATTCTAGCATCGTTTTGATTGGACAGCATCACTGCGCTGCTTTGAGACAAGGAACTCAGCTTGATAAATCAAGACATCAATCAATGTCACATGTTTGTTTTCACTGGATCTCCGTTTGGATATTTGGTTACAATTAGGCTGGGAAATGTTCTCATGATCATTAGTCTAGTAATTGAAAGCAACGCAGATCTTCTATGCGAACACACGTTAGGCCTACTGTGTAGTCTACCCGATGAGCTTCCCTGATGTTTTCCTGAACTTTCCAATACTTTTCTGATGCATTTCAGTCATTTAGCCTACTGATGCGAATACACTTTTTTTTTTTTTTTTACACTTTTCTCATAGGCTAGTCATTTGACATATTTTTTACGTCGTTGTTGAGACGTCGTCTCAACAACAATATAGCTGAAACCACTATTGGCTTCTTTGACTTACTGAGACCACTTGCTGATAGATCCTTTTAAATATTATTGTAACAGTAGGCCTACCTACACAATAACCACATATGGCGTTACTGACCACAATCGATTGAATTATTAAGAATTGGTGATTTGGCTTTGGGGAGAGCACAGCGCATGGAAGAAAACATAGCGCTACAGAAAGGGGTCCTGGAAGTGATGCAGAGAAATTGAAATACATTTGCCAAATTATGTAATTAGTGTGAGTATTTGTAAAATGTGACACTTTCTGAAATGTTTTTTTTTTGCAGAACACCTTCCAGAATCCTCGCATTGTCTTAACCCCTGACATGATACCATTCTAAATAGCATAGAAACTCTTCTACACTAAAATACAATAAAAAAATAAAGAGACCACATTTTTTAAGTCGATACTGGAAAATTGGGACACCTTGATTGGCAAAGTGGGACACTTAATTATTTATTGTAAAGGATAAATTAAAGAGTATATGAGTAATTTCAATATTTTAATGATAAACTTCAATTATTCATACAAATTAAACGATTTAAAATATTATTTATTTATTTTTGTGGAACATTAAGAATTATCATGTATAATAATCATTATTATTATCATTATTATTATTATTCTTATCATCATCATACCTGATTATAATTATACTATGTAGCCTGTATGTAATTGTATAGCCTATAAATAAAATATAATGAACTTGATGCAAGCCTATCAGCTCAACATTCTCAACACTACATACATGGACATGTTCTAGAACGAAACCAGAAAGACCTTCCCGCTTAACAATTTCAATTAATGTTTTATTGTCACCAGAGTCAAATACTGCGAAATAAACTGCTTTTAGTATGGATATGAATATAGCTAGGATTTTTTATGTTGGTGGGGTAATATCTTTCTAAGTAAAATGCAGCTATGCTATCTCTTTCTAGCAAGCAAGCTGATAGCAGATTTGAGGAAATTTAGGATGTACATTTTATCCTATTTAGAAAAATGATTTCTGTTAATAAGAAACCACACACAGAGACGCATACATAGCTCTCCCTCGCCCTCCATTTGGCAAATCTGACCATAATTCTATCCTCCTGATTTCTGCTTACAAGCAAAAATTAAAGCAGGAAGTACCAGTAACTCGGTCAATAAAAAAGTGGTCAGATGAAGCAGATGCTAAACTACAGGACTGTTTTTCTAGCACAGACTGGAATATGTTCTGGGATTCCTCCGATGGCATTGAGGAGTACACCACATCAGTCATTGGCTTCATCAATAAGTGCATCGATGACGTCGTCCCCAAAGCGACTGTACAGTACGTACTTACCCCAACCAGAAGCCATGGATTACAGGCAACATCCGCACTGAGCTAAAGGGTAGAGATACCTCTTTCAATGAGCAGGACGCTAACCTGGAAGCTTATAAGAAATCCCGCTATGCCCTCCGACAAACCATCACACAGGAAAAGCCTCAATACAAGACTAAGATCAAATCGTACTACACCGGCTCCGATGCTCGTCAGATGTGGTAGAGCTTGCAAACTATTACAGACAACAAAGGGAAGCACAGCCGAGAGCTTTCCAGTGACACGAGCCTACCAGATGAGCTAAATAACTTCTATGCTCTCTTCGAGGCAAGTAACACTAATGCATGCATGAGAGCATCAGCTGTTCCAGGCGACTGTGTGATCACGCTCTCCACAGCCGATGTTAGTAAGACCTTTAAACAGGTCAACATTCACAAGGCCGCAGGGCCAAACGGATTAATAGGGCGTGTACTCCGAGCATGCGCTGACCAACTGGCAGGTGTCGTCACTGACATTTTCAACCTCTCCATGTCTGAGTCTGTAATACCAACATGCTTCAAGCAGACCACCATAGTGCCTGTGACCAAGAACACTAAGGTAACCTGGCTAAATGACTACCGGCCCATAGCCCTCACGTCTGTAGCCATGAAGTGCTTTGAAAGGCTGGTCATGGCTCACATCAACAGCATTATCCCAGAAACCCTAGACCCACTCCAATTTGCATACAGCACCAATGGATCACAGCTGATGGATCCACAGCTTCAAGTTCCTTGGTGTCCACATCACCAGCAAACGAACATGGTCCAAGCACACCAAGACAGTTGTGAAGAGGGCATGACAAAACCTATTCCGCCTCAGAAGACTGAAAAGATTTGGCATGTGTCCTCAGATCCTCAAAAGGTTCTACATCTGAACCATCGAGAGCATCCTGACGGGTTGCATCACTGCCTGGTACGGCAACTGCTTGGCCTCCGACCGCAAGGCACTACAGAGGGTAGTGCATATGGCCCAGTACATCACCAGGGCCAAGCTTCCTGCCATCCAGTACCTCTATACCAGGCAGTGTCAGAGGAAGGCCCTAAAAATTGTCAAAGACTCCAAACACCCTAGTCATAGACTGTTCTCTGCTACCGCACGGCAAGCGGTACCGGAGCGCCAAGTCTAGGTCCAAGAGGCTCTATTGAACAAGGACAACCAAATCTGCTAGAGTGATTGTGTGATCTGCAGTCGGCTAAACACAAAGGCCACAATAATTGCTACAAAACATGACTCCATTCATTTTTAGATCCGACAGCAGGCTCTATCAACCAATGACATTATTGGTTGAACTTTCCCAGGTGCAAAAATGAAATAAATAAAGCTATAGCGCATAATTATGTCTGTCTGTTGTGCCCATACAGAATGATAGAGGCCTCTAGTGGCCAAAAGCACCATTGAGGGCTTCCACCATGCTTCTGCCATTTTAAAGTAGGCCTAGTCAAAGTAGTCAACTGGGTGGGGATTCCTATGGGCTGTAGCCTCAATGTCGCTGCTGTCACAGACGCTAGAATGGCACAGATATAAAGATGAGTCCTCTATCTATATCTATGAGTGTGCCTCTTCGATAACTCCAATGTATGCTTAGGTAGGTATCTCTTATATGAAAGTGTGAGAGTGCCCTCTGCTGGAGATTTGATTGAGGGGGGAAATATCCAGGAACTGCTTCCAATAAAAAGAAAGCGCCACAACGTGCCAGATAGTAACAGCAGAGGGCGCTATTAGATTTGTAATAGGAAGACCTCATTTCTCCTTGATGCGTGGCTCTATTGTACACATTTCTGACCATATTACAACTCTACTAATATGGAACTTATTAGGCCTATGACAAATATGAAACGTGTCGTATTGGCTATTGAGGATCGCTATTGTCAGTTTGCACTTGCCCACGAATTTACCTAGCCTGTAATCGTACTTTATTGAAATTAGATAATTATTAAATATCCATAGGCCTATACCCTACAGGCCCAAAAGGCACAATCAATAAAGGAAGATAACACGGCCTAACTCCTTGCCAGGTTGTGGTCTATAACTATATGTTGCTTTGAGTTAAATCATATTCAAGTGAGTGAGGTACTTGGGGCCCTTGTTAAGGTCATCGGCACCATGAACTTTACCAAGTACCAAGACATTTTAGCCAAAAACCTGGTTGCCTCTGCCAAGAGGCTGACATTTGGCCGCAAGTGGATCTTACAGCAAGGCAATGACCCCAAGCACACATCAAAATCCTCAAAGAAATGGTCAATTGACCACAAAATCAACAAATCAATATCAGTCTCGGAACCTCATTGAACCCCATTGAAAACCTCTGGTTTGAATTAAAGAGGGCAGTCCAGTCAATTGAGCAATTTAGTTAGTAGCCTATAAGATGAGGATAAAAAGCAGAAACCCGCACACTGTTCTTACTAGTATCACTGCTCTTTATTAAGCTGTACTTATCGGCCTCGAGGCCTTCGTGAACAAGAGATACCTACCTCAGATGTGCGAGTGCCTGATGAATTTTCAATATGAGTAGGCCTATAAAATAATATAATTGTCCCATTTTTTTTAGTATACAATATAGCTCAGAATTTGTATTATTTATTTTATACAGTATTTTGTGCACATCTTAATAAAATCAAATTGTATTTGTCACATGAGCAGAATACAAAAGGTGTTGACTTTACCGAGAAATGCGTACTTACAAGCCCTTTCCCAACAATGCAGAGTAAGTAAGAAAAATGGGTGCCAATAATTTGGTCAAAAGTAAACCTTTCCATTCACGTTACATTATCTCAGTAAAATTTGTGACGATTGGCTTTACAGCCTACTAACATGACCACACCCATCGCTGTGTTTAGGGAGGAGTGTACTTAAAAAACGCTGCTCAAACAAAGTATAAGTGCATGGGGTTCCTTAACCTCCATTAAGAACCCTGTCAAAGCAACCTCATAGCCAGCAACATGGTTGAGTGGACAGACTTTGAGCGCGCCACAATCCAAAGCATCTTCTCAAAGATGGACTACGATGACGTGGGCCCCGCGGCTCTTTCCAGGTAGGCTACCTTTAATACCCTATTTGATGTCAGCGTTATGGTGCCTTCAACACTGTTGCCGACAAATTATTGGAATTAGTCATGTTGTTAACGCTTTTTTTTTTTTTTTGGTTATTATTTGACATATCCGCGTAATTTACGCATAATGGATATCTCCAAACGACAAAAACAATTTATTTATGTGCATTGAGTGTATGCATATATCACATTTGTGTAATTATTGACTGTTAATTATTTCTACAGGTGTCTGGTTGTGTACCCCTGGACCCAGAGGTATTTCGGTAACTTCGGAAACCTGTACAACGCAGCTGCCATCCAGGGAAACCCAATGGTCGCCGCTCACGGAAAGACCGTCCTGCGCGGACTGGACCGGGCTGTCAAGAACATGGATGACATCAAGGCCACCTACGCAGAGCTGAGCGTGCTGCACTCCGAGAAACTGCGCGTGGATCCCGACAATTTCAGGGTAAATTAGTTATCCTTTTCTAATCCACAAGGTCACATTATATTTGCCTATCTTTTAAAATAGTGTGGTAGAATGCGTTTTCTTACAATGGTGTGGCAGAATGCGTTTTCTTACAATGGTGTGGCAGAATGCGTTTTCTTACAATGGTGTGGCAGAATGCGTTTTCTTACAATGGTGTGGCAGAATGCGTTTTCTTACAATGGTGTGGCAGAATGCGTTTTCTTACAATAGTGTGGCAGAATGCGTTTTCTTACTTGTCCATTTGCTCCTTTATTTTGTAGCTGCTGGCTGACTGCCTTACTATTGTCGTAGCTGCGAGAATGGGTGCTGACTTCACCGCTGATGTCCAGGGCGCTTTCCAGAAGTTCCTGGCCGTCGTGGTGAGCTCCCTGGGCAGACAGTACCACTAGAGCCCCTCCACTCAGAGACGGACGACCACCAGAGGACCAACAAGCCCGGAGGACCAACAAGCTCAGAGGACCAACAAGCTCAGAGGACCAACAAGCTCAGAGGACCAACAAACTCAGAGAACCAACAAGCGCAGATCATTTGTTTAGAGGCACATGTTGTTCCTTCTACTAAAGCAAATAAAATCTTCCGCAAATATTTTTTATCTGTGCCTTATTTTCTTGCATGAACATCAATATGGTTAATCAGATATTGATCATGTGCAATATACAAATATTTAGCAAATAACCAAAATATTTGCCAATTAACCACACTGACATGTTACATTAGCTGTGCATGAACTAACCAATGCAACTAATAAATACAACCGTGTGTTTAATGGTGCAGAATTGATACTATGCGTTTAAATGACATCAGGACTGCAATGATTCATTCCTGATTCAACACACAATCATCTCCTTCATAAAATTTGAAGAGAACTTTTCATAACAGATCTGGTATTCAATGTTAGGTTCATGTATTAGTCTGGCAAGAAATTGTTGATTGGTTGAGAGTTTAAACCTAGACTCCCTAGTTGCTACAGTTGAAATCGGAAGTTTACATACACTTATGTTGGAGTCATTAAAACTCGTTAACAAACTATAGTCTTGGCAAGTCGGTTAGGACATCTACTTTGTGCATGACACAAGTAATTTTTCCAACAATTGTTTACAGACAGATTAGTTCACTTATAATTCACTCTATCACAATTCCACAGGGTCAGAAGTTTACATATACTATGCTGACTGTGCATGTAAACAGTTTGGAAAATTCCAGCAAATGATGTCATGGCTTTAGAAGCTTCTGATAGGCTAAATGATATAATTTGAATCAATTGGACGTGTATCTGTGGATTGATTTCAAGGCCTACCTTCAAACTCAGTGCCTCTTTGCTTCACATCATGGGAGAATCGAAAGACATCAGCCAAGACCTCAGAAAAAAAATTGTAGACCTCCACAGGTCTGGTTCATTCTTGGGAGCAATTTCCAAATGCCTGAATGTACCACGTTCATCTGTACAAACAAGAGTACGCAAGTATAAACCCCATGGTACCACGCAGCCGTCATACCGCTCAGGAAGGAGACGCGTTCTGTCTCCTAGAGATGAACGAACATTGCTGCGAAAAGTGCAAATCAATCACAGAACAAAAGCACCTTGTGGACCTTGAGGACCTTGTGAAGATGCTGCAGGAAATAGGTGCAAAAGTATCTATATCCACAGTAAAACGAGTCCTATATCGACATAACCTGAAAGGCTGCTCAGGAAGGAAGAAGCCACTGCTCCAAAACCGCCATAAAAAAAGCCAAGACTACAGTTTGCAACTGCACATGGGGACAAAGATCGTACTTTTTGGAGAAATGTCCTCTGGTCTGATGTAACAAAAATAGAACTGTTTGGACATAATGACCATCGTTATGTTTGGAGGAAAAAGGGGGAGGCTTGCAAGCCGAAGAGCACCACCCCAACTGTGAAGCACGGGGGTGGCAGCATCATGTTTTTTTTATTTGACCTTTATTTAACTAGGCAAGTCAGTTAAGAACAAATTCTTATTTTCAATGACGGCCTAAGAACAGTGGGTTAACTGCCTGTTCAGGGGCAGAACGACAGATTTGTACCTTGTCAGCTCGGGGGTTTGAACTTGCAACCTTCCGGTTACTAGTCCAACGCTCTAACCACTAGGCTATGTTGTGGAGGTGCTTTGCTGCAGGAGGGACTGGTGCACTTCATAAAATAGATGGCAGGAAATGAGGTAGGAAAATTGTGTGGATATATTGAAGAAACATCTCAAGACATAGGTCAGGCAGGAAGTTATAGCTTGGTTGCAAATGGTTCTTCCAAATGGACAATGACCCCAAGCATACTTCCAAAGTTGTGGAAAAATGGCTTAAGGACAACAAAGTCAAGGTATTGGAGTGGCCATTACAAAGCCCTGACCTCAATCTTATAGAAAATTTGTGGGTAGAACTGAAAAAGTGTGTGCGAGAAAGGAGGCCTACGAACCTGACTCATTTAAACTAGCTCTGTCAGGAGGAATGGGCCAAAATTCACCCAACTTATTGTGGGAAGCTACCCAAAACGTTTGACCCAAGTTAAACAATTTAAAGGCAATGCTACCAAATACTAATTGAATGTACAGTATGTAAACTTCTGACCCACTGGGAATGTGATGAAATAAATAAAGCTGAAATAAATAATTATCTCTACTATTAGTCTGACATTAAAAAAGACAGGGAATTTTAACTTTGATTAAATGTCAGGAATTGTGAAAAATGGAGTTTAAATGTATTTGGCTAAGGTGTATGTAAACTTCCGACTTCAACTGTACATCGATTTTGGAAATTAATAATATATACCCATTGATTCTTAAAGAATATAACTTATAAATGCCTCATGAGCTCAGTTCAACTGTCGTACCCCATCAGAACCCAATATATAAGCTTGTTTTACTCTTTTACTCTGATTGCAAACAAATTAAATGTAAACAGACACTGCATAGCCTCAAAACATGGTTAAAACTATAATGCTGATATCATGGATAGTCAGTCCTTGCATCCATAGCTCTGTCTAGGATTTTGAGAGTGGTCACATCTCTCTATGCCCATCCCTCAGCTTTTTACCAAAACAGACCATGACTACTTTGTCATTGTTTCAACTAAGGATTCTAGCTTTATCCAGATCAACATGAGATACATTTTTGTTTATTAATAACAATAAATCAGTTAGTCAAAAGAACCCTATAAAATACAAAATACATTTATCAGAGGCACCTCCTGTCCTTGACAACTTTGAGTTTAGGAAATTGTATTTTATAAATACTATCAATCCATTCATAATATAAACATATTCCTTAATTAGTCTAATTATATAATATATATTACTTTGTTATATCAAATCGTTTTTTCCAATTTGTTTATGTGTTCCTATGTCAAATAGTTTGTTCAATCTTGTTAATCAATAGCAAGTTCTAAGCGAGCCATTTGATTGATCTATAGGCTACTATTTCAACTTTGTTTCCCTTCTCTGATTTCATTTATTTACTTCTAAACTTTTACTGCTAAGTTCTCTAAGGACCGCTTTGTGTGGAAATGTTTTGCATATAGTTTCCATTTTCTTTATGAATACCTTTTTGACTTTCGATGTCTTTCAGACTTGCAAACAGCAACTTATTTAATCATATCAGGTCCTGTTCTCTACAAAACAACTAATTAAAAACCAAAGTAAAGACCAAAAAACGTAATTATGTGCGTTTTGACATTTAATTATATTTTAGAACAATACAGAGCTGAGCACAGTGCTGATCAATGCTGCAATCCGTCTGGTCTGATGCCTTCTGTCCACATCTTATCGGTACTTCTCAGACAGAGCCCGGCCCACCGCTGCCAGGAACTTGTCCATGGCCACATGAGCTTCGGGGTTGAAATCATTGGGGAACAAGATAGCCAGCACCACCAAGATGTTGTGGGACAGGATCTACAGGACGAAAGGAATGAACATTAGTACGCTACATGTTTTAATAGGATATTTTATTTAATAATCTACGTTGTCCATTTTACTGTAAAGAGTACCCGATATATTTTAAATGCATTTTAACGATACATTTTCATTTGGTGTCAACGGTAAACAAATTATTATAAATAATGCTGTGACTGTCCTGACCTTGAAGTTGGCGGGATCGACACGCAGCTTGAAGGCATGCAGCTCGCTGAGGGCGAGGAGACCTGCGCTGATGTCGTCGATGCTGGCCACGGCTAAACTGATGCCTCCCATGATGGTCCCACCGTGCTTCCTGACTGGGGCAGAGCCGGGGCTCAGGTCCTTCCAGTGGGAGAAGTAGGTCTTGGTCTGGGGGTACACAACCAGCGTCCTGCACCGGAAGAAAAAAAAACAGGTCAAGAAAGATGGAACACTAACACCAAACAGTCTACATTTTTACTTCAAAAACAGCTATAAGATTAGCAGCACGACAGCCATTACCTAGACAGAGCATCGCAGCCGATGTCCTCAGCCTTACCGGCCACCTTAGCCCAGAAGGCCTTGACCATTTTCTTGTCCTTAGCGGTGAGACTCATGGTTGTAGTTAAAGACGATGCTGGAGTAGAAGTTCAGTGATGAGCTCTTACAAACGAAGACTTTTTATATTAGCCGCGAGCCCCACCCAATGCAGACCCACCTCCAAGATAAACAAGATACAACATCCATTTTGTTAATGTTCAATAGGCACAATCCCTCACACGTTATTACATTTCACTGCTTATTTTACTGGACAAAAACACAAGTTGGTACAATCCTCCATACAAGACGTACAAAGACATTGTTAGCACTTTCTGAGCAGCACACAATA